>NW_021940682.1:10793560-10954271 GCF_001715985.3 Manacus vitellinus
TCACGGAGCTCTTCCCGAGCCCCACTCTCCTCAGGAGCACGGCTGAGTACAGCAGTGATAAAACTACAGAATATCCTGAGCTGGAAAGGACCCGCAAAACCACCAAAGTCCATCTCCGGGCAGGACAGCTCCAAGAACCACACCACGTGCCTGAGACTGTTGTCCAAATGCTTTTTGAACTCTGTCAGACTTGGTGTTGTGACCACTTCCCTGGGGAGCCTGTTCCAGTGTTTAACAACCCACTGGGGGAAGAACCTATTCCTAATATCCAACCTAAACCTCCCCTGAGGTTCATGCCATTCCCTCGGGTCTTGTCACTGATCACCGCAGAGAGATCGGTGTCTGCCCCTCCTCTTCCCCTGGTGAGGAAATTGTAGACTGCAATGAGGTCTCCCCTCAGTCTCCTCCAGGCTGAACAGAGCAAGTGACCTCAGCCACTCCTTGTATGTTTTCCCTTCTAGATCCTTCACAATCTTCATGGCCCTCGTTTGGACGCTTTCTAATAGTTTTACATCCTTCTTACATTGTGTCACTCAAAACTGCACACAAATGTTCAAGGTGAAGCCGCACCAGCACAGAGTAGAGCAGGACAATCACCTCCCTCAGCTGGTCAGAGATGCTGTGCTGGATGCAATCCAGGACACCTTTTGGCTGCCAGGGCACGCAGTCACAAGGAGCACCAGTAACAGCTGGGAAAGGTGCCACCACAAATTAGAGCTGTGCTCATGTAGTTTCCAGCTGGACTTACAATTAGACTATCAGTTCATCAGGGGACTTTCCTATGCTTTTCTCAGCACGCATCAGTCGCAACAGAAACAAGTTACTCCCAGAGATATATGGAAAGGGTAAAGGATTCGTTTTGCTGACATAGAGAAATAAAGCAATAAGTTTTAGCTGGACATCACAACATAGTATCACTCAGACAGCAAAGGAAAATAAAGCATGGCCAGTCCTTGGCAGTGGAAACAAGCAAAGCTGAAATCACATCAGCTGAAGCTGTGGCTCAATATAGACACAGTGAGTAAGGGGAGGGCATGAAATCTCAAAGAAACCCCAACTGATTTTAGGTTAGACATTTTCAGGGTTAAAAAGTCCATGGATTCCCTCTCTTTTATCAAAGGCAATCACTCTGATGAGTTTTTCAGGCCTTCTAGCTCAAGACCTACACTTTCATTCTAAAAGTCTCAGTCAGTACAATATAATTTTCTTTCATTTTGTACAGCGGAGCAATGTTTTACAGAACATTTTATGGGTGTTTAGAACCCATATCTTAAAGGTAAACTAAAAACCTAAGCTATAAAATCCCATGAAAAGATGTTAAACATTGCAATAAGAAGACTACAGTAGGACAAAAAACCCTCACCCCATGGTTTTTGAAACATCTAGCAGAAAACTGAACGCAGAAATACTTGCATAATTCGCACTTTTTTTCTTTTATCTGAGCAAATAAGAAGAAAAATCAAGGCCTGAGGATTGTTTCTGCTGCATTACATTGCTGATAGAGAGAAGAATGTCTTTGATGTTCCTTTTAATTTACTAAAACCAGAACCCATTAGGACACAGCTTTTTTTCTTTGCTAGTTGCCAGTCCCTGAAAACAGTTCAGCTCAAAAGAGCACTCTAGCCTTTTTTTATGATTACCTACCCACCATTTGTGGATACATGCCATGTCAGGTTCTTCCTTGCTGCCATCTCCCTCAGTTTCTCTTGCCCTTCCCAACCTCTTCTGCAGATCTGCAGTGCAGGCTAAACAACAGCCACAAAAAGTTTAACCCCCCCCTACGTTACTCCAATATGCCTTCATTGTAAGCATCAGTGTGCATGTATGTTTGGCATTGGGGTGTGCAAGGCACATACTCTTTCTCTTTGCAAAATGTGGTTTTCTTTTTCTTTTAATAAGCTAGCCCTCAGAAGTGTTTAGCAAGTGAACGGGAATCCATCCCTGCTTCAGATTCAGTGGGAGCTTTGGCAGTTAGGACCACTGAAATACTTAATTACACAACATACTTCAGACCCTATCATCTTCATTGAAAGATGCCACATTTTGTCATCCTAACAGTGCCTTTAGTAACAGAGCACATAAGGCTGCCTGTAGTACATTTCAGATTGCATGTAGATAATTTGTTTCACCAAGATCCAAAGGTAACTTCCCAGACTAAAGTGTGAGACAACTTCTCTCACATTTCTGAGATGTTATCCATAATGAAATATGCCGTAACTGCTAACTCATTCACTGTCTCAGCTAACACGATTTCCTGCTCCAGTTCCCAGAGTTCAGTTCACGAAAATAATCCTGTCTTGTGTTTGGGTTCTTGTTCCCTAGTTTCTGTGTCTTTTGAGACCAAACTGGTATTTATGTTACTTCCCCACTTCCAGGGCAAATTTAAGAACTGTCACATTCGATCACATATTCTCTATTCCCCTGCAATTTTACACATTCCACCAGACACCTCTAAATAAAAGTTCCATTGTTAAATAACAACTGGCATTGAAAGAGGAACTGTGAGGCAGCTACCTGTTATGCTACAGTTCACCCTCTGCTTTAGACTGTTGTCTCCCAGAAGGTGTGAAAGAATTTCCCCACTCTCATATGATCCTCTGTCCTGCTTAGCCTCCTCTTTCACTGGAGCCATATTCAGGGCAATGCTTTTGCAGCTGTGGCTCCTACTCCTCTTAGCAATTACATTAACTTTAGTATCTTTGTACTGTTGTTTAGATTCTTTGAGTTTTTGCATTCTGTCTAGTCCCCATTGTTCCTGGAAAGCTACACTGTTTGTGTCAATCTGGCTGACATTTACTTCGTCCATTTGTCTTGAACCAGGATAGGAGTTATCCGTATGAATTATCTTTGTGGTAGCTGATTCCCACCAATTTAAGACCAACTACAGGGTTTTTCTCCATCCTCCATTTATGTAGCCTTCAGCTATTTCTTCAGTGTACTTCTCATTTACAAGAAGGTTCTGTTTTCCTCTGTATAGCAGGAATTGCAACAAAAGACATGTTCTTTTGGTTACAGCTTCAAGCCTGTACTTCTGTTTGTGCATTCCTCAGGACTTCTTCCGGCTGTGTCAGGGCATCCTTACCACCTTCTCTCTGTTGTTTTTCACCTGTTACAGATGTAGATAAAAGGTGCTACAGAATAACCAGCAAGAACTTCCCACACATACCCTTGGTCAGATAACATGCTGGAGTTTGTGGTGGAGATTACGTTTTTGCTTTCCCTTTGGAACAGCAAAAAACCCCAAACACCTTATATGCTTCTAGGAAGTATCTTAAGAATGCCAGTTAATTATATCAATATAAACAAAACGAAACAAACAAAACCCTAAAGATCTATAGAAGGCTTCAGATTCCACTAAAACAAAAATATGAAAAACTATAACAGATTTTGCTAGGATATGAATACAGGCCAGAAATCCTGGAATCTTGCAAAATCATTAAGTGAAACTAGCTATAATTTTTACTAAGTTTTACTCTGCAGCTTGCAAAAGAATTCACTACAAGAAGTAACTCATTTGGAGGGTGAGAAATTCTCTTCCCTATGGAAGCACATGGATCCTGCTGCGATCCATGGTGCTATGGAATAAGAAATGAGACATCCTGCTTAAGGAGAGAGTTGAAGTAATCTTTCCTAACAGTGTGACTTGCAAGGGTTATTTACTTACTGCTGAATGACTTCCCATTGCACATACACCAGGAAGCTTTTGACATTACTGTGCTTTCCACTACAGTGACGGCTACTCTGATTTATTACTGGGTCAAGGCTGAGGATGCAAAAAAATCAAAGGCTGTGTAAAGTATGATTAGATTTATGATGACAGGCTTCACCTGGAAACTGAGAGTTTGCTTTGTGAAGGATGCAAGGGGGGAAGCCTGCACAACACTGTAGATAGGAACCTCTCAAGTGAGCACACACGCACACACAGAGGGGCATTTGGAAGCTGAAACCTCAGCAGCGAAAACCTGCATCCACATTGCAATGACAGAAACAAGAGCGTCCTCAAAAGGCCCTTTGTGGAAGTTCTAGTTCTTCTAGTTGCCCAGGTTTTTCCCGAAGAAAATGTCTGAAATTAGACCCTCTTGCCAACCTCGATGCACTTTCCAATCACCTTGCGTTTTGTGGCAAATGTAATACCCAAATCCAGAAACATGATTCTCAAAACTGCACATCAGAACCCTGGTTCAGAGACAATGGAGTGAATCAGAAATCATCAACATTATTTCCAATGGATCCAGACAACTGCACAGTAATTTAACTTTCAGTTATTACTAGTTTGGGACTCACTGACCAGAAATACTGCTAATATATTTTTCTTCTGTGAACAATATTTGTGTTAAAAAACAACAGGTTTTTTTTCTCCTGCTCTTTTGCTGCTGCTGAAATTTGTGAAGAAATACATTTTTGTTAATGTTTCCAGTTGACTGACCTACCCCTTGAGAAAAATGTTTGAGGGCAGCGTTCTAGCCTGGCTTTGTGAAGACCTTCAGACAATTTGTTGGGCTATTCCCAGTGCTCTCAGATGACTAGTTTTGCTGAAAGGCTCGTTATCTCCTTGCAAATATCTTGGGCTATCTATTTAATTAAGTTCCTGGACCTTTGGCTTTGGGTCTGCAACAAATGTCTCTGATATACAGCTTCATACCACTCCTCCTAAGAATGGTTACTCTGATTGCCTCCTCTGGCTCCCTCACTTTCACAACCTGCCAAAACCTTTTACCTCAAATTCCTGTCTCTTCAGTTCTTCTGAGGCGACATCAGAACAAATGGGCTTGGTGTTCCTCCACTAAAGAGGTGTGTGGGTCTCTGAACCGTTGATCTCTTGTCCTTCATATCTGCAAACAATCTTGACTTTAACTATCCCGTTTTGTTCAAAATCTATCATTTTATAACAGACATACCATATTCAGAAATGATTGCACCGCAGATACATTTTGCTCTCTCAAACTATCCTTCATTCTTATTCACTCAGCAACCAAAAATAATTCCATCTCCACTTAGCTAACTTACCATATTAAAAATAATACTATAAAAATGCTATAGCACTGTTCAGACCAGCAACTAGATTGTTTCTCTTTGTTATGGAATGACACACCAAAAAAAAAGAGCAAGTCTTGTTTGCGTAGTTTTGGAACTTAAGGAAAGTAATTTTCAAGTACAGTGAATTTACCATAAAATATCCCTGGTAATCTCATTTTAAACAGAGTGCTCACTGAAAAGGTCACTTACACATACATCTGTTAAACTCCTCCTACGAAACAGAATCAACAAACCTTCCTGCCACTTTATGCAATGTCAATAAATACTTCCAAAAAATACCCAGACCTTGCAAAATCTTCCCCTACATCTGTTTCTAGTCATCACTTCATAATTCAGGGTACATCTCCCATCCCATTCCGGAAACCATTTGGACTTTATATAAAAAGATAAGGCTTCCTCCTGTCCGGCCCAGATACAGTTTATAGCAAAAATTACTCAAATGCTCTCCTAAATTATATAATGAACAAGGCAGATCAGTAAGTTTTGCCAGTCAAGGATCAGTGTTTTTTGGAAAGTAAGATCAATCAGTAGATGCTTTGCCAGATTTTAACAAGAACAGCTGGAAGGTACACTTTCAAAACCTTGTCCATGACATTACCCTCTAGTGAGCTTTTGCTCCTGCTGACAGATGCTAGTAGCTTGATCTTCCTGAGAGAAATGTTTTAACAGCCCTTTTCTCTTCCCTCAAATCTACTTTTGTTTCCTACTGCTAATGGTTTCTCGTCCCTCTAGAAGTTACAACCCCAGGCTCCCTCCCATTCAATAGCTGTCACAAAATACCTACACTTCTGTTCTTTACTCTTTTTTCTTCATTCACATTCATCTTCCTGGAGTCTTCCTGCCTTTATGTCACCCTAAAGACCTTTTCTCCCCATGTTGCTTCCCCATCTTTCAGTGAAATGTCACCATCCAAACCTTTGGAAAGCAAAAAACTTACGTTATGTTACTATACTTGAGGCCCAAATTCTGTGATTCCTAAACCATGTTTCACATTATTTGCTTCAACCAGCATTGTCCCCCACTGAACACCCTTGTCTAGCATTGAACATTGCAGTCAGAGGGGTGTGCAACTCCTTGTTACTTTCATTACTTTTTTTCTTTTCCAAAAGCAGAGCTTACAAACCCTGCCTGCAAACCAAGACCCCTTTGTATCAAATTCAACAGACACAGAGCAAAGTGAGCCAGAAAAGATGGTCCTTGTCTCTCTCTATTAAACAGCCAGAGCACAAATCCCAGTTTTGGAGCCGGCTCATTCAGCTTTGCCTCAGGGATATTTGCACCATGGTGTGTCACAGCGCAGCTGTGCCCTAAGTAAATTTTAAAAAACCATTGTACAGACTTGTGACAGGCAGACATAATAGAGAGGCATAAAACACTTGAAAAGCCTTAACCGTCAAGAAAGAGAAGAGCTTGTTAAGGACAATGTTTGAAAGAGAAATAATTTAATCCAAAAAAAGGCAAACCTGAGTCAGAACCTCCGGATAAAATTTCTGGCAGTGGATACACCAGCATGGAAATCACCCTCCAAGAACAGCGACAAAACCCTTGGAATTTTAAGGCTTAAGTACACTGGGCACAGAGCAGAGTTCAGGGAACAACATTAGATGCCATGAAAGGCTTACTCTGCTGCTAAATTCAGTGACAGAGAAATGAGCTGAAAGCTCTGGTGTTACTAAGGTACCTCTTATTCACAGCTCAACTCTCTTTCACTGTATTCAACATTCATTACAGGTTGCTGATGTGGTGTTTTCTTCTGTACTCTGATACGGATTTTAAGCTGGAAAACACTGGGAACAAGATTGAATTACTGACACAGATACATGAATTGGTTATTTGATACCGTCAGATTTTATGTTCATCACAGAAATCATTAAAATTATTTCCCTTCCTTCAAAAATGAGAGGAAAGACACAGGCAAATGTGAAATTGCCTCTAAACCCCACAGAGGCATTAGTGACATGGGCATTCACCTCAGCAGCCCAGCAAGTCATGTGGCTGGCACATGCTCCTGAGCAGCCAAGCCTTCAATAAAGATAAAAGCATCACTAAGTGCAGTCTTCCTTCTCAGGTGCCACAGCAGCAGGCATTACCCAGACTGAGGTCAAAGCACTAGAATAATTAGCCTGAGTCCGTGGTGGGCCAGTATTTGTCTGCTGTGATGACTTTACTGGAGTGGAGCTGCATTGCCAAAAGCCGCCTCTAAAACTGACCTCTGTAAATGCTCGTTCTAAATACTGAGGCTGAGTCCCGAGAGTGAGCGCGGGGCAAAAAGTAAAGACCAAAATGTTAAGACAAAGGAGGATTTAGGACACCTCTCCTGATAACTTTTCTGCTGAGCTAGGGGAAAGCCACAGGACAGAGTAATCTTGTCCCATGGAAGAAGTTAAAAAGGCACGAGCTGCAGCTGCTGCTGACGTGTGGTCAGGAGAGCTACTGGAGCGAGCAGCTGCAATTTGAGACGAAACTCTTTCCTTCTCCAGTTCTTTTCAGTCATATTTTATGCAACGTTAAATTAAGGTCAGATAAAGGACATGTTAGTAGTGTCCTTGCCAGTGAAAACCACAAGTTCACTGTTAAATTATGTTTATTTACTTAGTGTTTGATAAAAAGAGTTTCCCTTTGAAAGTCCATTTGAGGAACCTGTAAGGCTGAAAACAATATTTGGACACAACTCTGAAGAGTTAATGGAAGTTCTCTGTGCTCTGTCTGAAACCAGTTGGGGTTCCCTTTTAGCACATTAGTTGAATGTATACACTGGGAATATTTTTCTTTGTTTTATGTTATTGCAATTTGCAAAACTTACACTAATAGCCCAATTTCATGCAATTATCTGAATGCAAAACATCGTTCGGTTGAATTCCCATAACCTAATCCTACTAGTTCCCCTGGCTGTCTCACTTTCAGTTATGAACCAAGGTCTGCACATCAGATGAAATGCTGTTATTGTAAAAATGGATCCTTTCTTTAGAAGTTTTTTTCAGTGGTCTTCTCCCATACAGGCTGTTTTCATTGTCTGCAACCAAAGGCACTTTAAGAAAATCTGATTTTAACATCACAGGCCTGCAATACATATACTTTAGCTAGAGTGGTTTGTTGTGTTTTTGTGGTAATGACCCAGTGATGTTTGCACCATAATTGTACCTCTAAATGTCTCTTGAGCTGCACATATAGGGCAAAGTGTGGATTTATGAATACACAGGGGAAGGGGAAGAAAAGAGGAAGGCCATACAGAGAATTACATCCTTTTTTCCTTACATATATAACACAGCTAACACAGTTTTGGAAGGCAGGCAATGGATGATGTTAACACTACATTAACGCCTACTTGGTGTTCAAATCTGAGCATTCAGATATCATAAGGCTGGCTAAGGGATCATACATATCTGGTTTAGTATTTGCTTTTCCCTTTTTGGGACCTTTACAGTTTGTATCTTCAAGTTTTACTGCACAGTCTAAGAAAAAAAATTGGGCTTTTTTTTCTTTTTATGTGAAGTCCAAGTTTTTATTAAATCACATGACTCCAGGATCTAGGACTTCAAGAAAAATACCAAAGAAGCTGAGACTTATAAGATTCTATGACCCATGGTCCCCAAATCAAGTTAAAGAATTAACCCAGCCAAGTGACCTGCCTTTCTGGAAGGAAAATGTACATCTTGAAAAATGTGGATAACATCATACTGTGGAGTATACTTCCTTGAAGCTTTGGAAGGTTTGACGTCTGCTCTACTACATCCCTTTCTTCCTGTTCCTCTGAAATACCTATCCTGCATTTCCTCATTTGTATTCAATTTACTGTATCCTTGATTGATTACAGACCTCTCCTTTTGGGGAGGAGGAAACCATTCTTACATCCACTTTGGAGAGAACTTGCATTCCCTGACTCAACCAAGACATATGTAATAGATCCTTTCTAACTGAAGTTACACGCATATATTTCTTTGAAACTCAGTCTCTAAGCTCCATTCCTTTGCTTTGAATGCAAAGAAATAATATTTATTTCCTTATGAGGTAGGACAGACATCAGCCTCTGGCCTTGCCTCTCTCCTTTGTCTATAGAGGAAGGCTTTGATAACTAGGGCTTTTCTTGTGGATCAATACTATTACATGAAATCAATCTCAACCTTGATGTCACATTTTGGATACCCATAAATCAAAATAGTAAAATTAAATTCTTTTTTTCATTTTCACTGCCTTAAATATCTTCCATCTTTTTTTGTCCTATAGAAACAGCTGCCCCTCCGGGCAGTGAAATTTCTGTTCCTTATAAAAGCTACACATTTATCTGACATCATTATTCAGGTCTCCAAATGACCTTCATCAAAGAAGAGGAACTGGAGACATGATATTTTGGTTATTAAAGGGTGAAAAATAAGCAGAGGAGGGGAGGGAAAAAAAAACAAGTAAGATTTTAAAAAGTAGAATAAGAAAGAAAAACCACTGCTTTTACCATTGCATTTCACCTTTTACACACTTATTAAAGAGTCACACACCCAGATAAACACACCTAGATACCCCATTACTAGTTATCTTTAAGGAAGACTTCAGATAGTAAGGCAGGATTCTCCCATCCTATTTTGGCTGGCATGCTCTATATTAGCCCTTTCTCACTGAGCCTGCAAACATGGCCATTGTGGCACTTTCCTTATACAATATTTTATTTGTGAAATTACTGTTAGCCCAGAAGAATGTCTTGGGGAAAGTAAATTTCATTTTGTGCTCTATGCCAGCCACCTCCATCGCAAATGCCAAAGAATAAAAAAAAAAAAATAGATCAGCTCTCTAAGGATCCTTTAATTTTCTTCATCTGCTTTGTTAGAACTGCCACAGTTGCGTGCTCCTCGCAGAGCATCAGACAGACACGTGTAACATCTCCACTCCCTTGCACAGAGAATCACTCACAAAGCTGGTTTCCTATCATTAAGCCACTCTAAGAAGTAACTGAATGTGATGCAGGCCTCAGCAATTATTTAACATCATGAACAGACAGAAACAAGTGGACTGGCTGCCTTGATGCTGCAGCACTCCATCCTCACATGACTGTCTGGAAATTCTGCTGCCCTGAGTCTCTGGTTTCTAGTGAATGTGTAGTAATGCCCCAGCCTCTTGCTCGGGGATGCCTTTCACAGGCATGGAACTGTATAATACCCTTTCCAGCATTTATCTGTTACATGCACTGCTGGCACAGAAGTTTGCATTGGAACTGGCAAGGTTATTAATTACTATTCTGATTTAACCCTGTCTTTTGCACCTTTGCAACACCCATTTATATATATAGACACACACATATATACATATATATATGTGCATATATACACACACATGCATTAATATATATATACATGCATACATACATCTATAAATATACAAGCATTTGATGCTCTATTTTTGGAGCAGAAATCAATACTAGCTGCCCACTGCCAAGTGGCTCCTCAGAATGCGTGGCCATGAAATTCTGCATTAATAAACACCTGTACATGGGACACAGAGAAGGAAAAGGAAAAATGTTCAAATGAAGGCATCTTTCCATTTCCCGCTTGCAAAGCACTGTATAAACAGAAAATTGGAAGAGATCAAAATCCACATTCTTAGAGCTTCTTGTGTATCACATATTGTATTTCATTATACATTTTTCAAAAGGCTCCACCTACTCTTTGAGACTAGAAATCTTTTAATAGCATGAAGTTAGTCAATCTTTCTTTCATTAATATTCATATATATGCCCTAGTTCTTACATTTAAATCCACTAATGAAGATTCACTGCTGCTGCAGTCGAATGCTGTGCAGGACTGGGACCCTTTTGTGCTGGTAGCCCCTGTGGAGCGCTGAACTATGCAGTGGGCAAAAAGCACTAAACATCATTAAACAGCAGCCACTTCACCTGCTTTCTGCTCCCTTAGCCCTTCTGCTAATTCCTTGGACATCTTCAGCGCAGTCTCAGTCAATGGGGGTTATGTTTCCATTGCAGTGATGTGAGAGATAGGCACAAACTTGGGATGTCCCTGTCCTCTGTGTTGCAAAAGACATTTTTAATAACCTTTGCCAGGTTATTCAATCTTTTCATCTTTTGCATTGTAAAATGTTCCCCGTTTTATGAAAAGGAGACAATAGTGCTTCTCTTCTTCCCAAGGATTTCTTACAACCATACAGCTTCTGGTTTCCATTTAGCACTAACTCTATCCCTTTATGCAGCACCACACTGTGATGTGTAAACTTAGCCTGGAACAGAGTCTGAAGGCAGAAGAGACCATTACGATCATCTAGGATTTTTCTCAGGGATTCTTGCATGAGGCTCCACGGTTTCAGTTGCCAAGGAAACAATTATCAATCTTTTCCATCCCTCACCATCCTTATCCCTCCTTTTCATTTTGCTGTTTCTTGCTATAACAAAAAGACCTTGTCAAATGTCCTAGTCCCTAGCTCTTGCGTGCTCACTTCCACCCCAAAGAAAGAATAGGAAAGGGTGGCAAGGATCCTTGGCTGGGAGTTCAATCTGAAGCTTACCTCTTATCCTTAGATTTTGTGCTGCAGGTGGACAGCCCTTTGAAAATGATCCTTTCAGCTGCAGATAGTTTATGAAATGCTCTATTGTTTGACTAACACAAGACATTATATTTTAGATTAACCAGCAGTGTACCACTTAATACATTTTTGATATTTTTCCTTTTACCACAGCTTTAGCTCCACTACAGCCTCATGCAGAATTGCTTTGGGAAAAAAAAAAAAGCACACTTTATTACAACATGCAGCTGAAGGGCAAAAGCAATAATGAGGGAAAGAAAGGAAGATGCAAAGAGATGGGAAACCATGTAGGAGGAAGATAGAAGGCAAAAACTCTGCAACAACTAGAGAATAAATTAGATGTAGTCAGAGCCAGAGATAAAATTTTGGAGTCTCAGGAGGCTAAACTTGGGTACCTTCAGGCAAGTTACAGAATATCTGCATGGTCCCCTAAGGTCTAATCAGTCCTACCTGTAGAGTTCATAGCTTCTGACAGTTGCACTGATTTTATGCCATTAAATACAGCTATAGGATAGAAGGGTGTCTCACCAATGTAATTTGAAAGGTACTCCCCTCAAATTCAGTGGAATTACATCAGTGTAATCAGTTCCTCAGTGTGCACAGGAGGAAGGATGAAAGCAGCAACTGCAGGAAGGGATAGAAAAACCACATACTCACAAAAACCTTATGGGCAAGAGGGCTGCCATTTGGCCTGTTTTGATGATTCACCACTTAGGGCAATTGTCATGCTTTTATAAGTAGCCTAACAACAGCTCACATAAAGGAAAACAAACTTACAATGCAAATCTTTGGAACATCAGATAACCAAGAAAAAGTCAGATATGTAGAAACTGAAACATTCCTCAGAGTACACTTCTAGGGAGAGAGAAACAAGGTAGACCACATTAATAACACAACTGTTGCTTACGGTCAGGGAGTGATGCTTCAGCCCTTCCTCTTCTGGACACTCATTTTTGGAGCTTGCTGAGGGGTTTTTTATTCTCTGTGTGTATGGAGACATAACAGGATGGTTCTGAGGATGGCCAAACCATGTGTGTGTACACAGAAGGTGTTATGTCAAACACACATCACTGTGGAAATGCTCAGCATATGTCCAATGGATCTGGCACCAGAGCCATTGTGCCTCTGCTGGGACCTCCATGGACCAACCCCTCAGGACAGGGCTCACCTAAGCCTGGGAAATCCAGATGTTTTGGCCATTTGGGTCCATTTGTGTAAGGCATTGCACCTAAATGTAGCCCAGAAAGATGCACCATACCAAAATCCCTGAATTTTTTTCCTGCAGAAATCACTTGCCAATGGTTTAGGGTGCTTGTAACAGAAGTAGTAAGAAAAAAAATCTGTGTGTGAAAAACGATGAAGAAGACAAGTTATTTTTATGAATGTCAACAATATCTCAGTTTTCCTGTTGGCTATTTTCCTGTCAGGCTGTACAGAATAATATCAGAGAAGAGCAAATAGGAAAACAACAGTGACAATACAGCAATACCATTTCAAATATCACAGAGCTATTACAGTAGTGTATTGGGGAATACACCTTCAGGCAGGCGAGTGTTAAATTCTCCCAAGTCCAGGGAGAATAAAGAAGACATTGAACTGCTGAAAACCACAGCTAGACAAAGAGGAATGGATGAACAGCAGTGTTGAGATGAGTCAGAAAAAGCCAGTCTTTAAGAGAGAGTTGGGTTTGGCACTTGACCTCAAACAGGTGTGTTTATGCTCTGTGGAAACTATTGAAACAAATGTGTTTTCTAGTAAGACTTATGTACAAATGCTCTCTCTTTGTTTCATCTCATGTTTCGTCTGATTTTTTTTGGCAGGAGAAACATCTTTTCTGTAAAGAAAAGATATTCTTGAGCCCCCTGGATCAGCTGCTGGCCTGAAATGCATTGGGTCAGTGCAGTACACAGCAGGGACTGCTGGCTTCTCCATTCACATGTTGACTGCTGGATTCAACTACCCCAGAGAAGACTTATGTGGAGGAAAAAAAAATCCCTGGCTGGCAGTGACATGAGATGACTTAGTGTGCCAGCTGCCTCCCAAGCCTCTGCTTCCTCCCCTCGGCAGTGGTACACAGTTTTCTCATACTAGAAAAGCAATTCCCTAACAACAAAACAAAACAAACAAACAACCAAGAAAAAACTCCCAACAAACAGGTAAACCTGAGAAGGGTACTGTCACTTGACCTCACTGCTTCTCCCACTGGGCTGTGCTGCATAGTTCCCAGGTAACCGCTCTCCTGCTGCTACCTGCTCCTGCCAGGCTGATGGCAGGGAAGAGGGTATCAGTTTGCAAAAAGAGTGATCCTACTCCACGGAGAAACAGCACAATCTTCCCTTATGGCAGACCTGAGCATATTAATCAAGCAAATGGCATGAGGAGGCAGAACCTGAAAGCTCTCTCTTCTGCTGTGCACATGGGCTTTGAACTACTCAACTGCTGTTCACACTATAAGACAGTGGGACTGCACTCCACTTGGCAGTGGGATGCATGCAGCAGTGTCTTCTCCACAGCCCTGGCTAGAGATGTACTGGGGAGGAAAAGGCTCTCTGTTGCTTAGGAAGCTTAGGAGGGGGTCAGAGAGGGTCCTGATCATGGAGATCTTGTGTCCTGGAGCTTGCCTTTGGTCTAAGACAGACCCTTTATGCACTCAGGATCAAATATAGCCCATTTCACTAAATCTCTTCTAAGATCTTGAATGTTTCAGACTCATCACCACCACCCACCATGCCAAAACTTCCCCATCTACTCCCACTCACATCTTCCAGCTTTCCAAGACTAAGTAGCCCTTTGCTGTCAGACCATGCCTGATCACTCTGCGTGACTGATTGCATCACTGTCTTCTGTCCTGCTATCCATTGCCAGCCCCTGCTGTTAGCAACAGTGATTTCATGTTCATTTAGATTATAGATTAAATTGTTACATCAGTGGATTAGACAGCTTCCAGCATTGCCCTAATCTGCATGAGCCTCTCCCGGACTTCTCGCTGGCTCTTTGAGATTTGTCATTTGGTCTCCTCTTGGTGCTGTTCACACAAGCTGTATTGATATTGCACAGTGTTCATTTTTAGACTCAAAATGCAGGGTGCTACTGACTCATATGCCCAACACAGTTTCTCATACATTATTACTATGCAGTTATCTTTGTCAACCAAATATATAGTTTCATCAAAGCACAAAAATCAGCTTTGTTTGGCAAGTTTGCTTATAGTTACCATAAAACTGTTTCAGTGGCATTAATTATATTCTTTCACTTAGTTCTTCCTTGACTGAATTCCATACCAACTTCCCTTTATTTTCCCAGGAACTGAGCTAAACCTAGTCAGCCTCCGATTACTGGAGTCATTCCCTGGGGCAAAATTAATACTAGTCCTTTTGCCCTGTTCTTTGCCTTTAATGTGCCCTGACCCCATCTTGCTCTGAGTGTCCCTGCCCTGCCTTTCTTCACAGAGTAGCATGTCCTCTTTTTCTCCTGGAGAGGCTTAGGGGAAGGGATTGAGGCTTCTTCCTCTACCTTGCAGAGCACTGGAGAGCTATTGCCTGGATAAAACTCTGGGTTCTGGGAGGGCAGAGAGTAAAAGAGAGGGCTGTGGGGATCTGCATGCCCACAGTACCACCTCAGTACCCCACAACATGTTGGTCTGTCCCAGAGACAGCCCCTGATCACAAGAGGGACCAAACTGCCCAAGAGAAGAGGGACGAGTGAGTAACAGCAGAGCTGGAAAGTTCTCCTGCTCCTGCTTACACTGCTCTTAACCTTTGTCCAAAAGTTTTAACAGTACTGCCATGACTGATGATACCATAATATCATCCTTCTGGTTGTTATCAGCAGCGAGGTTCAAATGATATCATTCCTCCTTACCTGCAGGCATATTCCAAAGTCTGCTGGAGTCCTTTTATTAGCATAAATTAGCATGAGATCAGAGTTTATGATTGCATTTCCCTGGAGGTGTAAAAGCTGCTTCCACTCATTCTCTTCCTTTTTTGGGATACTTAGCATGATCAGAGGGTCTCCTCTGCAGGAGAGCAGTAGCAGTTGCATTTGCATCTCCAGAGGGTTTCCTCCCACTCACCAGGCCCCTTTCACACAGCATGCAGTTGCAGAGCCACTGGTGTGGCTCCTGTCCACCAAGCCAGATTCTGTAATTGCAGGATTCACCAGAGAATTAAAATAGATTTTTCCCACAAGTCCTTAAAGAAATCAGTGCTTACTCAGCAGGAAACAGACTCAGGATCATATAGCTGTCCTGCAGGGGTTACCTGTCATATAAGCCTGTGTAAAGAGGATATGCCAGGCCGCAGAGAGTGCAGGAGAAACACACACTGAGCAGTACAGAGGGTTGATGCAGCAGAGTCGGTTTCAGATGATGATTAGTGTATTCAGCAATGTACTTCAAGTGCCATTTGCTGAGAAAACCGATTAATAAATGGAGACAAAGGCCATAATAAACTAAAGAGCAACTGCTTCACAGTTCAGAGAGTAAATACAGTGCCCTGGGCAAGGAAGCAAGATGGCTCAGTAACAGAGAGCTTGGCACAGACCAGTTCAAACCATTGATAACTCTGCTTATTACAAAGAAAAAAATCAGGATGATGGGAGAAAATAAAGAATAAGAAAAGTGAGAGAGAAGGCAGCCAGAGAAAGCTGAGCTTTAGAATAAGTGTGTGCATTACCCTCTGACCCTGTCTGCCTATAGTTAGAGAGCAAGGAGGCACATACCTTACTAAAAATCTCTTGAAGAACCCAGATCCTTTCTCTGTAACCTTCACTTGTAGTGAAGTAAGGTCATACATGGTTCTGAAAAATTTTCTAAAAATTTTCATTAAACATCAGAAGTAATAAAACATTATGAAAGGAACACAAGCATTGTTTCCAGTGTAAACTGCAGGTGGTTTACTTCTCAGAAAGTGCTTATCAGTTACGCTTTTGCTGCAAAGCAGATCATTGGCTTCTCAAGTGTTTGCACATAGCTCAAAACTTGAAGCATTTCTTGGTGAAAGGCCTGTCTTCTTTGAAAATTCTGAAAGTGGTAATGAGGAAAAAAAACCAAAACAGACACCTTTCTCCACTCAGTTTTTTTTTTTTCTCATGGAGATGAAATCAGGATGCTGTCTTTGCAGCTGAGGTGAAATATACTGGAGAAGGGAGGAAAAAAAATACCAAGCAATCCAAATAGTTCCTCACCTTCCTCAGGAGTCATATTCTTCATCTTCATTACTGTAGCCAGGAGCCTTTTGAGAGCAATGGATTTAAGAAGCCGGGGACTTCCATTTCTAGTGAAAGGAAGGGCAACTGAAATGGATGAATGGGACCCCATGACCTTTTGCCATCCAGATAGTTCCATCATTTTGCTGGGAATCTCACAATCAATGGTTCCAGCATTAGATGTATCAGAGCTGTTATTATTTGATATCCAACTGAGGTATTATAATATCCTCTGCGAGGGCACAGCGCTGTTCCCTGTGATCAAAAGCAAGCCCTATGATCAAAGGTATGCGTTTGAGGATCTTTGGCTCCTTCTAGAGAAAAGCACCAGTGATATCCTTACTTGAGTGCTGAATGAACATTCTGCTCACTCTTGCTTTACCTTTAGTGCCAACTAGTTTTTGCCTGGAATCTGCGAGTGCTTTTTTTTTTTTTGTAATTGCCTGTATGTTCTCTGAATTCTTCTGGTACCTCTGTCTCAAGGCACCTGAATTATAGTGTCTCTCACAACGTTTCCCAGCTCTATCGGGTTCAGCGGGGATGGAGTCGATTTTCTTCACAGCAGCCCATACAGCCCAATGTTTTGGATTTGTGTCCAAAACAGTGCTGATAATACAGAAGTGTTTTAGCTATTGCTGGGCAGTGCTTGCACGGGGTCAAGGCCTTCCCTGTTTCTCCCTCAGCACCCTGAGCAAGTAGGCTGGAGGTGGACAAGGGGCTAGGGTGGGACAGCTGACCCAGGCTGTCCAAAAGGATGTTCCATACTACATAACGTCACTTTCGGCAATAAAAACTGTGGGGAAGGGGGAAATTCCAAAGGTAGTTGCTCAGGGACTGGCTGAGATTTGCTCTGCTGGTAGGAGGTGGTGAGTAACCTTACGTCACCCGTAGGTTTTCTTCTTTGCTGTCTTAACTTCAACCCAGCTTTCTTTCACCCCTGTGTTTGAGTATTTATTTATTTCGACCGCGCTCAGCACTGAAAGCTGCCACCTAGCACCCACCCGCTTTGTTTCGTACGGACGTACTGCAGCTTGTAACAGCACGCTGGCCAAGACTAGCTTTCCAGTGCCACCCGATTGCAGCTAAATAGCAGGAACAAGACAGGATTTTCAAATCCCTTCCCCTCCTGGTACCGACAGCGCGCACCTTTCCCTCACGCCTGCAGCGCAGACGGGCCGAGCGGAGCGGCGGCGGCCGCGGTGCCCTCTGGCGGCAGGCGGGCCCTCCGCCTTCCTTCCGCGGGCCCTCCGGGGACCCTCCGCCTTCCTCCTGGGGACCCTCCGCCTTCCTCCTCGGGACCCTCCGCCTTCCTCCGCGGTGCCCGGCGTCGGCCGGCAGGTTCCTCTGTTAACAGCGCTTCGTTCCTGCACCCCCATGGAACTGCCTTGTGCACGCTCCACTTTGGAGACCGCTGCTCCATAGGCTGAACGGGAAAAAATCTGATGGCGAGAGGACCTGATTTTTTTTTTTTTTTTTTTTTTTTTTTCTGTGCACACCCTGAGGACAACCCCAGTCTTCTGTGCTTTGGTTAGAGCTGCAGAAACTCACAGCTTCTGAAATTCCCTCTTTCACATCGATTTCCTGCTCCACTTCGACCCCTTGCCTGCTTCCCCCCTCAGCCGTGTTTCATTTCCCCTCGTATCTGGTCTCAAAGCCTTTCATCGCCCTTATTCACCTTTCCCAGTAATACTAGACCTGCCAGAATCACAGAATCAATCAGGTTTTGAAAGACCTCTGAGATCATCAAGTCCAACCTATGACGGAACGCCATCATATCAACCAGACCATGGCTCCCACTGCACATCCAGGCTTTCCTTAAACACCTCCAGGGATGGTGACCCCGCCACCTCCTTGGGCAGTCCATTCCAATGTCTAATCAGCCTTCTGTGAAGAAATTCCTCCTAATGTCCAACCTAAACCTCCTCTGGTGCAGCTCAAGTCTATGTCCTCTTGTCCTGTCGCTGGTTGCCTGGGAGAAGAGACTGACACCCACCTGGCTACAGCCTCCTTTCAGGTTGTTGTAGAGATTGATAGTCACCCCTGAGGCTCCAGGCTCAACCCCAGCTCCCTCAGCTGCTCCTTATAATCTTGTCATGGGAGACAGCTGTGTCCAGGCCTTGTCTCCCTGCAAACATCATTCCTGGTATTATTTTAAAGCCTTAAAAAACCCAAGCCAAGTATGATGGGATTTGCTTTTCCCGTCATTCTCCACTACCCACCTAAGCTCCTTGCAGGCCACAGCCCCCTCCCTGTGCCTCTGGGGTCAACACCACATTAAGGGAAAATAAAGGGGGTGAGAGGAGAAGCGAGGAAACAGGATCATGCAGGACAGCAGTCATTTAAAAAAAAAGAGGGTGGGGTATTTTGAACCCAGGAAAGAAGGGATAAGGAGACAGATGTGACCGGCACGCTGATACAGGGGAGAGCAGAGCTCTGACATCTGCTTCTCCACTTCATAAAGAACAGGGTACAGGACAGACAACCTGACACATGCAGGTGAAGTATGGTTGAACGTCTATTGATGCCTCCTGTGGTCCTCTTCCAGGCCTGCCTTTGTTATTCTTATGCCTCCTATTCTGTAAATTCCTGAGGAGGCCTGTTGCTGTCTGGAGAGAGAGAGAGAGATATTAAGGATATTTGGGTGTGGAAGAAACACCCTCAAGAAAAACCAACTGAGCTTTTCTTGAGCAGCCCAGCAGCACCACAATGGAACTGTTACCCAAACCCTGGTCCATGGAGGTGGAATTCAGTAGCAGCCTCGCTCCTTGTGGGTGCATGAATTCTTTTCTGCAGTTTTCAGACTGTCCCTAAGTATCTAGAGAGGATGGGAATTTTTGACACAGGGTCCAGTCACAGTATTGTGCATTACAGTAAGTTCTTCTTTTTAACCATACTTCTCCCCTTATTCTCCCCCCCCCATGACATTACTACAAGTTTTAATTTATTTTTTTAACAAGCTTGAAATAAAAAAAAGGGGAAAAAAGTGACTTTTTTGTATTTAATGAGTTCACACACCAGAGGCAATATACTGTGCAAGTACAAATGGGAAGTGTTCCAGATGCCTCCTCTGCCCCAAAACCACATGTCTGGATGTGTCCAGAAAAGCCTGTACTCAAATGCAGCCTGGAGTTAAGTGTACTTAAGCTACCTGGTGTGCCTTTCCCATTGGAACTTCTTACAGTGTTAACATAGGGGTGACAAGTCTCTCCATGGGGGATGGAGTGCTGCTCCCTGGCTTGTGCTGGGTTCCCAGGGTTGACAGTGCTACCTGGAGAAGCCTGCTCCTGTCCCAGCCTGCTGCTTTGACACGTGGTTTCTAGTGTGGCTCTGGATCTGTGCATCGAGCTCCTCCTGTGGCTGCTTCCCTGTGAGCAAAAGCTCCACACAGCAGAAACTTTGACATACAGTGCTGTGTGTGGGTCTTTAAATAACAGCCTTTACTGCTCATTATTTGCACAGCCACCTCGCAGGAGAAAACATAAAGACAAAGCACATTGCAGGAAATGCTGATGCAGGCACAATTGCTCTGGCCTGACCAGGATAGTAAGAAGAAAAGACATGAGAATTTACAAGATGCAGATCCAAAACACTCTTGCATCGGTGACTAAAGGGCAACAGCCTGTGTTTCACAGAGCAGGACCATTTCCCTCCTTTCTCCCAGACACCCATTTCCAGTTTGATTTGACATGAATAGCACCTAGGAGGGTAGAGCTGCATTGGAAGTCAGACAAGCTCTCCTCATATGCATAAATACAAATTCAGGTGCCAAACTTTGGACTCAAAAGAATTAAAACATAGTCACTACACTGGAAAGTACAAGCAGCACATGCCAGAAACAGCAGCACCACTGTGCATTAGGCCGTGTTGGTGTCCCCCCCATGTTCCCAATTTTAAATAAGAGCCACACCTACCTGGAATAAACCAGTCTGACTCTCAAAGCATCAGCAGAAATTCCTTGTGGCCCAGAAAGAGCTGGACTAGCTCAAGTTTGTTGGTGATAATTTGTACCAGCTGCTGAGGACTGTGCTCTACAGGTGCTGACATTTACTGCAGCTCTAGTGAGTTTGAGAAGACCCTTCTCAGTCTCTTTTATATGGTGGCTGAATCCCTCGCTGTTTCCTTTCACAAGACACTGCAGGCTACATTAGAAGCAGCCCTGCTTAAATTGAGAAACTATTTTCCCTTTCCAGGAAAAAATGGTCAGAAAGTACATCCTCTGGCTAACAATGCATTTTTAATCTATTTTGGTCTTGGATGACAGAGTGACAAATCTCTTTTACAGTTTTATAGATAAGTTTTACAAAAAGAAGAAACAAATAAAGAAGAAACCATAACACACCACGCACATGGAGAAACTGCACTAGTTAATCTAGCTGTTCTAGATTTACAGCTGTTTCTGAAGTTAGATCACTCACTAGTGTCTCTCATATCATGACCCAGTAAACTCCTCATTTCCAGCAGAGCACTTAACTGTGCAATTACCTGTTAGCTGTTTAATAGGACACATGATTTTAAATTAAACACTGACTTAATTGGTTTGCTGGACAGGCACAGACATTACAGCTTTAATAGCTTTTACTGAGTTGGGGTCTCAGCCAGTTCAAGGCAGCTGGGAGAAAGGGCCCATGACCTACTATTACTGAAAGTTTCATGTCCGCCTAGAAATTCATTGCAACAGTTTCTGCAATGCTCCCTGCTTATTTCAGGGAGTCTTTAGAGAGAAGGCTGAAAAAACAAGCTGCCAGTACTCACTGATAAAACGAGCCTCCTGAAGGTTTATGTCCTGACGCAATCGCATCGCCCGGCAGTGCTGTGCAGGGACATCCAGTGATGATCACACGACTGCAGAAGCCAGACACCAAACTCAAAGCGTGTCCCTGTACTTTAGAGCAGTCCAGTTCAGCTCTGTGAACATCCCTCTGGCCATCCCCAGGAAGGGAGAAGCTGAATTAACAAGATGAATCCCACAGGCTGGAAACCTAGTAGCTTGCATATGAGTCACTATGTTGGGAAAGGTCAACAACAAATCCAGGTCAGTCTTACACTCCCTCCGTTTAAGAGGAGTTGTTGAGGAGCCACTGGCCTCCTCCGAGGTGATGCTATGGTACAACAGGGGACTCATTGCAGATGCCTCCACCTTGCTCCTGAGTGAACCTCACGGTGAGAGTCAGGCACAGCCCAAAAGGCAGGTATGGCAATTGCCAACAGGTGGTGGTTTCAGCATCTTAATGTCTACTTAAGCCTTTCAAAGCTCAGCTGGGACTTAGCAAAGAAAAGAAAGGGAGCAAATGAAATGGGGGCTCAGGCTAAAAGGAAAACCAGACCTACATTTGCAGCTGATATTCACACTCCAATCGGTACCGTGGGACGTAGCAGAGAGCTCTTGACAGAGCTGCACACGGCAGCTCTGTGCAGCCTTCTGTGCTTCGGCAAAGCATCTGAATGCAGATGCTCTTCTGCCCGGGGAAAAAAATACATCTCACAAATCTAAACATGTCACCTCAAAGGGAAAACTATTTTATTATTAATGATACTATTAGTGCTGTTTTTCCAATAGACTGAGGAGATTAAATAATAGGATCTGAAAACTAACCAAACGTTCAGATCAAACTAGCGAGAAGACATACAGACACACAAACTTTGCAGTGACTTAAAACAGTTTAATGTAATTCCAAGACAAAGTGTGATTACATTTCTACACATATACAATATGCATATGTGAGTTGACAAATTCTGATTAATAACTCGTTTCACCTCAGAGACCGAAAAAATGATCAAAAAGAAACCGTGAATAACAAGCTATAACATAGTTCACCACAACGGGACCTCCTTTCTCACCCTACAGTTAGTAATATTACAATTAAAATAACTATATTCTTCTATAATGTATTTTCTGTTAAAATCATCTCATAAATTTACAATGCTATTATTAGTTTCCAAGACTAATATAAATTCACTCCATTTTTCTACAACGAAAATGATTATTAATTAGAAGCACACAACGTCATGATGAAAAACACAAGCATTTTCTTTTTTTTAGTAGCAAGAACTTGATTGGTTAAGAATTAGTTTTCTTGTAAAACATTCTAAAGCCAAGTAAAATATCCATTCTTATTACATACCTATAATATGAGACTAAGGAATAGGTTACATATAGGTCTACAACACATCAGTTTGTTTTTGTTTTTTCTTTAAAAAGAAGAAAGACGTATTACTAAAAGAAAAAAAAAGAAAAAAGAGGAAGGAAAGAAAAAAGAAAACAGAAAAGGGACAATTCACATAGGTAAAAAGCAGTACACAAGAAAATACTGTTGCACACAATAATTTTCACAAAGATTAACATGGATTAACACTCTTATTACAGAAACCGTACAGTGAAGGAACACAACGGCTCAGGGCTTTCGTGGGGTTACTGGGCTGAGATGATACTGTAGAGAAAGAACCACTTGAGATCCAGAGCTGGGGCAGGGGCATCTTTTCTCTTGTGATTACAATAGCATTTCACAGCTCCGCCCCCCCTTCCCCTTAATAATTTTGGTGCAGTGTATATTAACTTCCACTTTCCATCCAGAGTACACTGGGCTTGTGGGCAGTCGAAAGGCATAAAATATTCCCTCCATTTCACCCCTTCCGTTTTTAAGAGGATTTTACAGCTCATAAAAAAAATGTTTCACCCATTGGTTCGTTTTTAACTACCCAAAATCTAGACTTTTCACCTTCCAAGATGCCCCTCCTTCTTCTCTCTTTCTCGCTTCCTCTCTTTCTCTCTCTCTCTCTCTCACACACACTCCTTTATTAAAGCTATTAATGACACTTCCTCTCCTTTCAGAAATTGGATTTGGTATGAAATATACAGGCTACATTCTGGTTCTGCCCAAGTAGAATCTGGTACCCAAAACGCCTTGATTGCTTTGTTGGTGAAACATGGGATGTGGAGATCCTTTTTACACCTGAAATGGTTGTGCCCTGGAATATCTGTGGAAGTTTCGTTTAAAGAATACAGAGCAAAAAAATATAAAAGAAAATTAAAAAAATCAAACACATAAGGGATAACAGGGGAAAAGTCAGAAGTGTTGTATGTAACCACGTGAGGTGGGAGCGTTCAGAAGCACTTTTTTCCTTGTGAGGGCAGAGGTGCTATATGTAACCATGCAGATCCTACAGGATGTGCGTTGCCAGTGTTGGAAACCCCTTCTTCCCTAACAAGCTGCAAGCCAAAGCATTTATCAAGACTCTCTGGCTCCTTCATTTGAGTGTGCTGGTATTTGCGACTCTGACTCCTTCCCAAAAGAACAGGAGACCAGGCAGGAGCCGGGGGCAGCAAAGCCTGTGGATTGAGTGGTGGTGAACGGTGAGGGAGGGTGGGCTTTTTCCAGCTGGCCCGAGTGCTGCTGACAATCCTGGCTCACCGTATGATAACTTATCGCTTTGGGAATGTGGACAGCGGGGCAGGCGTGGCTGCCCCCTGGAACGGTGCTGCCGGAGGAGGAGGCGGGTTGCACTCCCCCGACCCCACCGCTGCTGATTGTAGGGGGAGCAGCACAGGTGCCCAAGTGCAAAGCATCGCCGGCTGCTCCTGTTCACTACCTCTGCTCTAAGCTGACTGATACAGCCCCACCAGGCATGGTGGAAACACGTAAGGAGCCCTCCCGTGAGTACCCGAGCTCCACTGCTGGAGCTGAGATGTACATATACATATTTTTAAATGCCAGTTCCTGTACTTTCATGACCTCAAAGTACCATTTTGCCCAGCAGACATTTATACCATGTTTGTTGTTTACCCAAGTGAAAGAACACAACAGAAAAAACTAGACAGGCTGAGTGAGACCAGGGAGTGGGGAATGTGATATATCAAAATGCAAATTACAGGGTAAGAGCAGCAGAGAAACATCATTATCAGGAACTGGCATGGGCTGAGAAAACAGAGTTGACAAGGAGATGGTCAGTGAACTTTGTATTTTGTTTACTGGTTTAAAACATTTCTGTGGTGGTAAGCATAATTTGTAAGAAAGGGGTGAACAGATGAAAGCCAAATTACAGCATTGCCTCTGAGTGGCTCACACACACACACACAAGCTCACAAACACACCCCCAACCCCATCCCCCAAAATAAAACAGGCATTCACTACCTCAGGTATTAATTGTTTGGCTAATGATTTATCAATAGTACAATACAATCCTTCCTTTGAATATCCTTCATTCTCCTGATGTGGGTATCTTCATCCAGATGAGGATCCTACATAGAACAGTGAATTTCGTGTCGTGATCCCTGCTTCAACCCAGGGATGCCTGATAAAGCACATTATTAAAACAAGCGAACAAACAAATAGCTTATCTGTTGAACTAAATCTTCAAAGTGGGTGGAGTGTTTTTTTGATCAGACTTTGGAATACAGTGGATTACTTCATCTCTGGACTGACTTTCCAACACTATGTTATATCTCAAAACAGAATATACATATTAAAAACACACTTGTACTTTTCCATTTTTAACGGGTGAAATTAAGAAGAGGCAGCTGTATTGAGTTTTTGAAGGTGACACTTATAAACACAAGATTTCCCTTAAAAAGTACCAGTTTAAATGTAAACTATAAAACACTGTAATAACTATAAAATGTAGGCAGAAAACTGTTAAGTAGCCACAGTCTATTATTCAGTTCACATTGGTTTAAAATGTGACTCATTAATATCTTCTAGAAGGCCAAAGCATTTTACAGTAGCTATAAACATATATACTTACATGTGCATTTTAACATCACAATTGATTAAAATACATAAAAGAGTAATCTATTCCTTGGTTTAATTTTTTTTCTTTTTAAAGATTCACTGTCTTCAGAATTCACTCAAGCAACAATGACCAGGGTGGGCATTTATCGCTATTCCGCCCCTATGGAGTTCAGAGTCTTTGAATCAAAGTTCAAGCTGGCTACATGATTTCAAAAAGGCTAAAACCAGGATGAATGCCCACATTTGAGGTAATTATTGCCATTAGGTCACAGTTTGCGTAATGTAAGTGTATTTAAATCCTTCTTTTAAAAAAACAAAGGTATCCCACAGTACCAGGGGATACCCTTTGAAGCAATCAGAATCCAGAATCCTGATCAGTGGGTTTGCTTCCAAAGGAGCTGGCAGTCCCAGAGCATGAGGCACTCCTGGGACAGTTGCTGATCAGCCTAGAGCTCAGGTGAGCAAGCCTGCAACAAGCCTTTTTTTTCATTTTTTACTTTTTTTTTAAAGAAAAAGAAAACAGAAGGAAAATCAGAGGTGCCATAAAATAGATGGATAACATTTCTGATCAGAATTCCAGACCGAAGCTTTTCTAATCTGTCTTATTCCTTTCCAAACAGTTTGCTAAAAAAAAAAAAAAAATCAAAATACATCGGCTTAAATATTAACTCTATGCCAGCACTGCAAAAACTCCTTGGCTATGTTCTGAAAGTGGGATAAGCTTTGCTTTTGCTGAGCATTGTTGCCCCATTGCTTTCTGTTTCAAGAGGAAACCTTGTTTGAAAGAAAGAAAATAAAAAAGAAGGAGATGAGGAAGGAAGAAAATGAGGAAGGAAATGAGGGAGGGAGGGAAGAAGAGAAGGAGGGAGGGTGGAAGGAAAGGTGGAAGGAAGGAGAGAGGGAGGGAGGGTTGAAGGAAGGGTGGAAGGAAGGAAGAGAGGAAGAGAGGGAGGGAGGAAGGGAGGGAGGGAGGAAGGAAGGAAGGAAGGAAGGAAGGAAGGAAGGAAGGGAGAAAGGAAGGAAAAATAATCCCTGGCTGTCAGAAGTACACACAAGTATTTACAAGGTTTGTGTGAATCTGCACACAGTTCCCCTCACAGCGAAAGAGTTAAGAACAGAGATGTCACAATATTTATCAGTGCAGTAAAAAATATCATTTTTGGAAAAAATATACCTTTAGTATTGCCTTTCTTAGATTAACTATGATAAGCAAAAGATTAAAAACAAAAACTTTATCTTCAAACACACATGAATAGTCTGTTATAGCAGCACTGCTAAAATTGGAAGGACAAAGCTAACCCGTAAATGAGAAACAGGAGTTTCAAACCACAAATGCCGAATGCAAAGCCTCCTAGTATGCTTCCTAAGATTTCTGAAGAACCAAGCCAATCTACCATTCAAATTTCACTCTCAACACACACAAATGCTCTAAACCCACGTCTTCCCACTGAAAGCATGTGACACACGCAGAGCTCACCTCAGTTTACCTCCAGACGAGTTCTCACACCTCCACCTGCATCAGCAGCTCCTCACAGAAAACTAACTACTGCCTTGGGGGTCATTCCCAGCGATTACATTTGCCCCAAGGGAACCAGACACCTTCAGCACAGAGCCCTGGGTTGGCAGTGCTCCCCTGCACACTGCCCGGGCTTACTTCCAGGGGCTGCCCCTGCAGTGGGTCTTACTGCGTGCCCGGGGCGGGTGTGAGTGTGGTGGCAGCACAGCAACACACGCAGGTAGTGGTGTTCCCAGGTGGTGGGAAGGATGGACCACGGGGATGGAGACCAGCCTGGAAAGCCCAGTGCCTCTCATCCAATGCAGTACTCCAGCAACGAGCCTACACACAGCCTTTGACAACAGGACTGCCACCATCTCTTCGAGCACCACTGTGAAATGGTGTCAAAATGGTGTAAAAAAACCTAACTCTACAGCTTAGGGAGAAATTCTCACCATCATCAGAGGCAGCTTTGTTGGAGTACAGCAGTGGGAGAACCCCAGCAGCACAGACTCATCTTCTCCTTAAGTCTGGAGAGGGCAAAATGATTTGTAGGCACGTAAGTGAGCCTTGAGAAGTAGGATGGGGACTCCTGAACTTCAGACAGAGGCCCTTCTCACAGGAGCGCTGAGGGAGGTGATGTAGATGAGTGCCCAGGACCACAGATGAACTGCTTTGAGGCTCCCACAGCACATGGGATCACAGCAGGGACAGCTATGTCAACAGGAAGAGGGAAAACATTTCCTTCCCACATTTTTCCCTTCTGCACTGTCTATCCCCTGCACACCTTTCCAGGATTTGGCCCACAAATAGTACTGCAGTTCTCTAATGGGCTGATTGCCAAGCCATGGAAGAACATGAGTGTAAGTCCAATACCCTTGCCCTGCTGTGCCTGTCCTGACCATGGCATCACTGTTTGGGGTCCAACCCACAGAACAAGCCCAGCATCCTAAATCCAGAGAAGGAGACACTACAGAAGCATGCAGAGCATCCAGAAGCTTATCCCCACTACACAGCTCACCATTTCCACACTGCATTGTCACCACTACAACACTTAAATCAATGAGAACAATAACGAGAGAAGAAAAACACTTTTGACATCCCCTACAGTTTAGGATAGCAGCAATATTTAGTGTGAATTTCTCTGCTCATCAAGCTAGTACTCAAAACAATGGCAGAAACTTGAGAGAGAGAGAGAAAAAGAAAAAAAAGGGAACAGAAAAATGTAATTCCACGGCGTATCCTCATTGCCTGGTGCTCATGACTCGTGGCTTCATTTAATTTCTGGAGTAGGTGGGGGTCTCTTTCTCTCTTTCTTAAAAAAAAAGTATCTTTGGTTAAAGAAAAAAACAGGTTTATTGCCCTTCAGATTTGCTAATGGAATTGCCTTCAAACCAAGCTAAAAAGACACAATTCCTTGAAAGTATAAAAAAAGGAAAAATGTCACAGTCAGAAGTGTCCCTTTCTTGGAATGTTTTACATATTGTGACAAAACTACTTGGGAAAGAGAGAGAGTAAGAGACCTGCCAAGGCCCAATTTGTTGGGTACAAGCAGGTAAAACTCTGCTGAGGAAGATGGAATTGCATTTGCTCTCTCTAATGACTGGATTTGACCCAATCTACAGTGAGAAGTGCTTCCATTTGGCTTTTCCAATCTGCTCATGTTGGCAGTTCTCTCCCCTCCCTCCTGCATTCTGGCTTCACAGCAGGAAATTGAACATCCATCTCCGAGGAGCGGCAACATCCGTGCTTTCTGCACAAGAAGAATGCAAGACAAGATGATGGGGAAAAGGACCACTTTCTCACTGTGCCAGCCATAAGCCACCCATAAAACTTCCAGCATTTAAACATTCGCTTCCCCTCTCAAGTTTCCATGCCATTTACCCTATGCACACAAGGAACACCAACTGAACCAAATCATGCCAATCCTATTTCCTCTCCAAAGGATTCTGCAAACACAACAAGCTGGCTGTTATGTGTGTGGTACTGACAGCATGCAAAGCTTTTGCTTCCTCTGCTGAAATGACCGCTTCCCCTGTGACCAACCACACCTTTATCCATACAATGCCTTTGTACAGGTGTGAGGGAGGAGGCGTTGCTCAGCTCCCTCATACCTGCCAGAAAACAGCTCTCACACAGTGTTTCACCATCAAAGCAATTTGATGGTTCTGCTGTGCATCTCTTGCAATCAGCATCCCATCACCACTATCATCTGACCACCTACAGCTGGCAGACCAGCAACTCCAGGATGGACAATGTGAAAAGTGGCTCCTCCCATACGCACTGCACTCCTCCTCACAGCCATCCTGTGCTGTTGTAACAGCTCTGCTGCCAAAAGGCCCCCAAAATCAGATCTGAGCCCACATGTGAGAGCAGGTCGGGTGGGAACACAGGGAAAATGCAATTAGTACAGGTAAAACATTACTGTGATTTCACTGGCCCTAGGCTACAGGAGCAAATAAACAAGTATTTAACTTGAAGGGTTTAAGTCTGTTCTTTAGTAAAGCACTCAAGCGCATGATTAACTTTCAGTCTCTGCTGAAGTCCTGTAATTTTTTAATGGAATTTAAATTCAGTCACTGCTTCCCCCTATTCTAACAGAGCAGGTAACACAAATGAAACCATAAATATCTAAACTGTAGCAACCAGAACAGCTTAACAAAATTCCACAACAAATAATTAAAAAAAGAAGGGAAAATCTACATCAGAAACAAACAACAACAAAAAAATCAAACCAAACATCCTGACCCTGTGGACATCTAACCTTCAGTGAAAGTGGAAGATTAGGGGAGGAACACTGCCCTGTCTGCAGCCATGCTTTACCCAGCTGATGCCATCCATCTGCACCAGTGTGCTTTATCCAGTGATGGGACTGAGCCGCACGCGCGGCTGCCGTGGCTCCTTCAATACTCCTGTTTCTGGAGAGCCACCTATCTGCTTCCTCCTTCAGGAAAACCAAACCCTTAACATGTAGTGTGGCCTTGGACTCATCCACAGGGCCCAATGATCCTGGCCTGGAGCACAAACAAGTCTTAATCTTATATAAATGTCCTATCAAACTGAGTGATGGTGAGCTGGATCCTGAGGCACCAAGGTCCTTACCTGCCTCTGATCCAGCTCTCCTGACAGATCATTATGTTAGCTGCTGTTGAGTTTTGGCCTCTGAATGAATGTTTTCTGGACTTATTCTTAAATGCAGATGTGACCGAGAGGATAATTCCTGTTCCTCAAGGCTGTAACCACTCTCACGGAGTGGCCCCACACCCCCCCCGGTTAGTGGCAGAGTTTTCATCCTCGGAATAATTTCATTCCTCCTTTCTCCTGCAGTTCTCACAATCACAGCAACCCTTCCAATGCCACTGATGAAGAGAAATAAAATTAAGAACAGTAACAACAATACTAAGAGAAAAAAACCCCTACAAAGTTTAAGGAATGCGTGTGCAATTAAAACCCAGAGTAAAATACAATAATAATAAAATAATAATCATAATCGTAACAACCATACAATAAAATAACATTATCTTTCCTTTTCATGACATAAGCAGCATGACGCTCTCACTCCCGAACTGGTGGGAGAGGAGAGGAATGCAAGAGAGAGAGAGCAGGGCTTTATTTTCCTGTCTCAGGTGAAAGGGGACATGTTGTCTTTCCAAAGAAAGGGGGGGTAAGGTGCATAGGCTGCTGGGAGATTGCATCCTCATCTACAGTATATTGAGCTGGAATGAAGGATAGGCAGGAAAAGAAAACTGTGCAAGGGTAGCCCAGGAACCAGAGCTGGCAACCAGGGAGGTTATTTGGTGGTTTGCCAGAAGACAACAGCCTTGTTGAACAGCCTATGCATAGTGGGATCCCTTCTTCTTCCAGGCCAGCCAAACAGTTACCACAAGCCAATATACTGTGCTTGTCTTTCTGTCAGCTTTTCCAACCTGAGAGAGCCTTCTTCATCACTTCCACTCAGGGAAACTATCCCTTACCACCCTGCCAATGAACCTGCTATTTTCCAGCATCTTGCAAAACACCTGACTACTTCATGCTCTAGTTACAGGGAAATGTAGAGTGGAACCAAATAGCCACAAAGACTTCAGCTTTCATGGAAATGTTTTACTAAATTCCTTTCTCTCCTTCCTTCTCAGGACACGCACATGCCTGGGTACTCTTGAGACATTTCCAAGTACTGATGCACCAGTGAAACTGCCGCTACCAGGAAAACTCCCCTCTGAACCAAACCAACTACAGGAAAGGCTCTCTTTAAAAACTGTTGGAAAACAAGACAACCGGGTAGCATTCCTTCGTGTGGAGGACTGCAGCACCACTGTGCTCTCCAGTTCCAGGGTCACTCTGCTGCTGCAGGCAGTTTTTTGAGGTGTAGGTGAGAAGAGAAGAGGGGAGGCACACAGTGTCACAGCTCTGTTAGAGTGGGTAAGGCTCGATGTATTAAAACACTCTTTTCACTTAAGAAACCTGAGATTGACTCTCTCAACTGGATTTTCTCATGCTTGCTTTGGGACTCCAGCCCTTTCCTGACCCCTTCTCATCAACAGTGAGAGATGTTGGCAACAACTAGTGTTTCCCCCTTTCAAGGGCTAAATGTTTGTTCCCATTTCAGACACACAACCAGGACAACCCAATGATGAGGGTGGACGCTGTCCTCCCACTCCATCAAGAACATCGTCAAACAGCAGAATGAGAATTCAGTTTCCGGGGAGGAAACCTGCTATTTCAACAGGACAAAAACAGACCAGTCCAGAAACAAATCCCCAGACCCCCTGGAAGTCACCCTGGGTCTCACAACTGACCCGGTCACTTCCAGCCCATCCAGTGCTTGACAAAACACTCAGTTATACACACTTCTGACCCCAGTGAGCCTCCCCAACACCTCGCCAAGTGAGCTAAGATTGACGACGTGAAAAAAAACCCAACACCACCAGCAGAAGGAGAAAATCGGCAATAACAACCCCCCCCAAAAAAACCAACAAAAAACCCAAAAAAAAACCAAAAAAGAAAAGAGAAAAAAAGAGAAGAAAAAGAGCTGAGAGTAAATTCCGACTAGCCTCAGTCAGTTTCTAGGAGTACCAGTGGAAGTAAACCCTTAAACCGCGTCTGTAGTTCGGTAAGGCACTACGAGGGAATGATGTAAAACTAAGACTGTGACAGTTGTAATGGCTGTGCCGAGGAACACACCACAGAGAGAAGGCAGCATCTGCACGCACACGCACACACACGCACGCACACGCACATACCTGGACAATCACATTTGTTACATGCCTATGTTATATCACTTTTCTTTGTGCAATCACATTGAGGAATAGTCTATTGGTATCGTTGAAGTTCAACACAAAAGAGTAAAAAGGGGTATGACCTGTATAGTGCTACATTCTACCGGGGCTGGGGGCAGAGGGCTGGGGGCAGCTAAAATGTCTCCTCCTATACTAAAACGGCTAGGGATTTAAAAAGGAACATTTCCGAAAAAAACCCTAAAATAAAACGCAACTGAAATCCAACATACATTATTAGAGATCTTGTTTAGGAACAGTATTTCTCAGGGATTTATCCAGTGTGTTCAAGAAAAGGGAGAAATACCCCCATTGCTTCTGCTCTCAACCAATGCTGCATGGCTGGATTTGCCCAGGTGCGTTTAAATGTAGCAGTGTTAGGTCCAAATTTAGAGCACTGGGACAACATTTTATCCGCCTACCTCAGCCTCTCTTACCCACTTTCTTTTTCCATTAAAAATCCACCAAAACTTGTGTATACTTTGGGATACAAAAACCACTGCAAAGGTGGGGTATAAACCCTTTGAAAAGCTGGATAAATCCCTAATCCATATACCTATAGGATTAAAAACCTAATGGATTTCATTTTAGGTGTTTTGGACAACAAATTTCTAAATGTAGCTCACTATTGGATGAAAATAACCTTTAAAAGTCTGTTGGTGAAGTTCTTCAAAAGACAAGACCCGCTGGAGGGTCCTTCTGCTTCTCTCTTTCTCTCTAGTTTGGTGCAGAATGGTTGGTTTTTTGTGGTTTATTTTTTTTTTCTGTTCTTTTTTTTTCCATTTTCTTTTTTTTTTTTTTTAAATAAAAATTGTAGAATTGGTTCTCCCCCTTCTTTCCTCTTTTTCTTTTCTTCCTTAAAGTCTCCTTCGTTCAAGTTTCACACGAGCCTCCCATTGCATTGTTAAGTTTCTCATGTTCTTCAATACAAAAGCGGCTGCCTCACTCCCCCCGGGATGGGTGCGTCTCTCGCTCTTTTATTCCAGTGTTTAGATGTAAGGGTACTGGTTCACCTTGGTAGGGCTCAGTGGGTATCCAGTGTAGACTGTGGAGGCTGGAGAAGCACTGATATAGGTCTGGTGGGCAAACTGAGCCTGGTACTGGCTCGGGTGGATGGTGGGTGAGGGCAGGACGCGCGGGCCCATGCTGACAGGGACCTGGTGGACGATGCTGGCGGGGTAGGTGGTGTGCTGCACCGCGTGCCGTGCAGACCCTTGGGAGGCCACCAGGTGCGCGACGGTGCCCGTGGAGCCCAGGGCGGCGGGGGCGGTGTATGTGTACAGGTGGGGCTGGGTGGGCAGGTGAGCAGCGGCCGCCGCGGCCAAGTGGGGATGAACTGTACCATGGCTGGGGCTATTGTGCGGGAAAGAGTACGGGGCCTGAGCTATCGTTGGAGTGATGTAGGCTTGCTGTCTCCGGTGACTCCCTGTGCGGTCGGTCGTGATGTGCTGCTGGGCCTGGATAAAGACAGCAACAGTGATAAGCAGTTACAACACAAGAGATGGCTCTTCACCTCCTCAATAGTGCCTGGGAACCTCCCTGCAATGCCAGGACAGCCTCAGGGAAGTCTCTTGTGCTCCTCCTGACACCCGCAGCACCACCAGTCTTCCCTTGGAAATGGGTGACAGCAATGAGTCCCTCGCAAGCCTAGGTTTCAGACATCACCCCTGTAGTTTCTTACATTGACTGAAATGCCCCCCAAGAGGTCAACAAGTCCCTCAGTTTGAGCCACAAGCTGCTGGCACAGCTACCACAAAGACAAAGCCTTGGATGCTCAGCTCCCAAGAACATCTTCCACAAGTCCAGTTGTTCACACAAAACATGGTTTTTGTTAGTGAACTCTCTGCTGACAAAATGTACTGTGCAGATAGCTCAGGGGAATGAAATTGCCTTACTATGCCTGGAACAGGCAGTTTATTTTTGCTCAGTTTGGGTGTTTGCAGTTAATAATTTCCTTGGTTAGTAAAAATAACCATGTTATTTTTTAGAGATACAACCCTTGGCTTGATCAGATCCTACAGGTGTCTGGTGCCCTCGTGTAATCTGCTATAGTTACTTGAGCACAGGCAACTTCTTGCAGTGGGACAGGAGCAATGCACTTTTTTTCCAGGGATTTTCTAAGTTGTTTTCTTGCACTGCACAATAATGTAAGGAGTTTTCCCTGTCATTTGTAGTCAGATCATTAAACTACCCATAAAGTAGGAATTAGAAGACAAGAAGGAAAATGCCCCATGCTATCTCCGTCTATTCTTCCAAACCTTCTCACCCTCTTTGTAAGCACGCCCTGCGCTGTCATTGTGGTCTGAAATGCAGCAGCCACACTCCTCCCCAGCTCTTGCAAACAGCATCTTGCCCAGTTCCTCCATTTTCATGCACTTTTATTTAAAATTTGTTCACATTTTAAAATTTCATCTGCATTTTGAGGGGGAGGGGACATTCTTCTCCATCAAATTACTTTTCTTTTTAAAAAACAGCTCTGTTCATCCACCTGTCCTCTGAGCTCTCCAAACTTTCTCCTCTTGAAACACTGGCAACTGTGCTGTAACTTCTCTACTCTTGTTACCTCACCCCAGGGAAGAAAGAGGCCCCTGGTGCAGGATGTGAAAAGGCGATTATTTACTGAAGCTCCTGTCTAATCACAGACTGTGAAACATTTTGAGAACTGCATGCTTCCAAGAAATGGGATTTGCCCAGATCTCAGCTCACGTTTATCACAGGATGGATCAAACTCCTAGGTCACGTATACGCACAATGAGGTCATATGCTCATGAGGTCATGTGTACACACAGAGGCTTTGCTTTGACTTCTCTTCCAATCCCACAGCTGGGCTTATGCACTTCACTTGCAAGATACCCTCCCCATGGTTACCTATAGCTAAGGAGAACTCAGTCCTTCCTATGTGCTCCTGCTCAACTCTGTTGGGGCCAAGCTGCTGCACTTCCCTCTCACGTTATTCCCACTCACACTGTTATTCCCACTCACATCTGACTTCAGAACATGTGGTAAGGGTACCACCAGCCCACTCAAGGGTGTGATCTGCACTACCTCTGCTGCCTGAGTGGGAGGATCAAGCTCTGCAGTCAAATAAAAACCAGCTGATCAAACTCAACATGGGGCTCAACTATCACTAGACTGGAAGGGGACAGCCCGTGCTGCAGGAGCAGTAGGGAACAGCTGGATGATGCACCACCAAAATCAGTCTTGGTTGACTTACCTGACTTAGATTAAGAGGCTGCTGCTGCTGGAAATGTGCTCCTGGTCGCTGCTGCCTATAGGCAACGGCTCCAGACGAGCTCCCTGAAGAGTGACCGCTGGTGGAGGTCACGGTGCTGGAGGACTTGGACTTGTAGGAGGATGAGTGGTGACTGGTGGTGACTGTGCCAGGAAAGGAAACACATTTGTAGCTTACATCACATTCTTTAATTGCTCACCCTACCTTTTCCTCACTGAGTCTCCTCCAGAGTGGCTTTTGGGAGGAGACATACAACAGAAGCAGGGTAAGAAAACTGTTTCTCTTAATTAACAGAATACCTCAGCAGTGCTTCGTATACACGACCAGCCCGTTATCCTAGAGGCAGACAAGCAGACCTGATAACTGGACCCAAAGCAGGCCTGAAGAAGGCTTTATAGACCCTTCAGAAGTGCAAGAAACTGTTCTGCCAGCAGAACTGTACAACGCAGGTACAAATCCCAAGGAGAGGAAGGAAAGTATGGTGTGCACAGCATAAAAAAACCCTGTCTTGCCTAACATCAAGGTGAGTGGGAAGGGAAGGAGAAGGTGCTAGTGGGGGGGCTCACCCTTTGAACCTTTGTGTTCACCAGCAGTGCATCAAAAGCAAAGACTGCCAAGTAGCTCAAAGCCAGTTGCTTCATGCCAGACTTCCACCATAAACCTCTTTTCAACACATCCTACTATCTAGCATTGCAGAGGTTCTGGATGAGCAAACCTCATCAGTCCATAATGAAGATCCTGGGGAAATGTTCTTCCCAGAAATGTCAACAAGTTTGGATGAAAATTCACATGTGTTTTCAATCTCTTACCCATTTTAAAATACACCTATGGAAAGGCAAGGCAGCAAAGGTTCACACTTGCATTTGTGAGCCTTTAACATCAAATGTTGAGCTACAGGCTGCATTCTGTTCTTGGGTTTGTACAGAACTAACTGGGTCCGACACTTGCCCCTGTGACTCCTGAGTGAACCAGGGCACATAAATAATGCAATATGGCTCCCAAGAACAGATGTGTCACTTGAGAGAAGGGCAGGAGCACGTGGGTTTTTTTGGAAAACAAAACAAACAAACAAACAAACAAAATGAAACTGAACAATGAGATTCTTCCAAGATAAATCATTTATTTCTTACTAATTTTCTTGACGGAAGAGGTGCAATTTACCTGGTGCCAGGCTATCGCACTCTACCAACACCTCACTGGCCTGGGTTTTCAGTGGTGGCACGATGATGGTTCGGGGGTTCCCACTGCAGTGAGTCTCTGGAACCCCTTTGGTGTCGTAGCTGTTCCCGTTATTCTGCCCTGCACGATGTTGCACGGCGTAAGGGCTGTTGTTGCTGGAGGAATCGGAGTAGGGGGAGTCATGCACGGTGACACAGCTGATGACATTCTTCCTTTGCTTGGACAAGGTGCTGAAACACAAACAGACAAGTGGAAAGAGTGATCAGGCAATGATCAACTCGAAATCACTAGAAGACTCTGCCTGTGGCAGACTAGCTCCATAAAGGCAAAGCACATCCTTCAGTCCTCTGCCAGAGAGAGGCTGCTTAAGCCAAATCCCAGGCTTCAAAACTCACTCGTTACTATTCCAGGAAAGCCCTCATGGAGGTCAAGGAGTGAGTAAGACATTGTGGATAGATCTTATATTCACACTGCTTAGAATAGCACTGAACCAGACTGCCAGATTTATTTTCAGACTGCTTTTTATGTATGTGTGCAGTAGAAGCCCAGCACTTATACTATGCTTTGTTGCGAGTCTCACCACCCACACAAAAACGTGGCGGTTTCTCCCAGCCTTCCAGCAATGATTTAATAATAGATGCTATGACTTTTCATGCTTAAATTCCATGAATCTACAAAATACACTCCATTCTATTTACTAATATGGTGCAATGGGCATATATACTCAATAAGCATCTGAAAATGAGGAATGAAAAACAAAGAAATGAGCAAAGTATGTAACGCTTTTGATTTTCTTTTTCTCTGAATAGGCACTGGGTCTCCTGACTCTAGTGTCGAATATCAAGGTCCTGCTGCAACTAATCTATCTACGACATCAAAAAAGTGATTAAAAAAGAACATCAACACTTCCCAGATTAGTGCTAGAAGTTCATTAGACTAGACTGCATGAGTACGATTGGGATTTGCTCTGCTATTGTGTCTAATTATTCCTGATGGTTTCTCCTTCCTGTTATGAGCTTGTTTAGGGAGAAAAAGAGAGTGAGAAGGAGGAGGGAGGAAGGGGGATGGTGAAGATTTGCTTAAATGGCTCACATCCTTGACAGTGCACAGACCTTGACTACAGAAAATAGCTGTTATGTTTCACTGATTGCATTATGTTGTTATGGCAACTGAAGTTTTTAAAATGATGAAAAGAAATGGATAGCACATAAAAAGCTAAGTAATTAGGCTTAATGGTGGAAACAGCCCCAACAGGAACAGAAATGACATGGAGAAAAAGGAATCTTAACTTCTTGAGTGTGTACTTTAAACAGAGAGAGATCTCTTTCCCATAGAGTGTTCTCTCCAGTCTCCCACTCTGCCTAGTCTGGTCCAGTGAAGAGCTGTTAAATCCAGTCTGAGTCTGTGATGGAGCTGTTTGTTGCCTACTCTCAGCATCGCTTCTTACCCAAGGAAAGGTGGGTGGAGCAGACACTGAGAACAGTTTCCTTCCAAGGACATTGTTTGCCATATTTATTTTTCACAGTGCTAAAGGAGCACTGGTGGATTCCCTTCCACTTGTCCGTTCCAAAGTCTCTCTGTCAGCACTCACAAACTGCAACTGACCACCTTGCTCCCAAGACTTGTGATTGAAAACCTATTACCTTTTCCTTTAAAGAATGCCTTGGGGTGATGCATTCACAAACAAGTTACCATCACACAGACTTTCCCTGGGCTATCGTCACAGGATCCTGGTGTGTCCCAGGAAGGACCCACAACCATGTCCATTCTACTCACAGTGAAAAACATGTCTCAAGAGGCCCCTGCTACAGTCACTTGAAACAGGGCAGATGATAGAGAAGGAGATGGAGGTATTGCACAACAATCTGGAATTGGAAAGTGATTCTTCCAGGGGCAGGGATGTATCAACAGGAAAGATGTACAACACCAAACCCTCATATTCTGCCTTTTCACAAGGAGTTGGAGAGCTCTGGATTAGAAATGGAAAGAGTAATAGCATATCTTAGATGGATGACGACCGTATGTGAAGAAAGATGTAGCAGTTTGGATATGCTGCTACGAAAGAAGAATATTAAGCCAATAAAAATGACTAATATTGCATCAATATTCCCCTCTCCATCAGTAGAAATGCCTGTAATCACACATTTATGAGTATCCATGCTGCTTGCCCTTTGCAGCTACCCTTGGCTGCCAGTTGGGAAGAGAGATATATTCTTTATCTCTGACAGTTATTACATTTTATAAAGAAAAATCAAGTCACTAAAGAGTTTTCTGACAACTGATAAGGTCTAACTGTTCTTTTACAGTCCCTTCTTTACATAAGTGGCTGAGCTGCTGAACTGGAAATACCTGCTCTCAGATGACACTTGACATGGGAAGGTTGAGCTGTAGAACTGGAAAGGTAATTTTCTGTGTAATCTGTGCTATTTATTGTTTTAGAATGGATATATTTTTCACCAATTTGATTGAGGGCTTGTCAAAGTAAGGACCATGAGAATTTTTCTCCTTCAGAGTGTCAAAGTTCCTTGGTTACAATAAGAAATTCAAGTATAACTGTTTGCTTAAACAAATAAGTGACCTCAAATTCAAACCTTTCCAGAGAAAGGGACTGTAGCAGGGTATTAAACTAATTTCATGGATTGGAACCTGAAAAGGACCAGAACTATGGTCCTGCCAGGCCTTACGCAAGCGCTCAGCAGAACTAACATGTCTCATCTCCCAAAGTCAACTGGGCTATTCCAGTAACAGGGTTAAAGCCCATGGGTAAATATTTGCAGGATTAGGGCCCGAGAGATCAGCCTCTTGATTCATCAGGCTGCATCATTTCAAGGACACAAGGAGTCCCATTGAAAGCAGCTGGATTTCTGTATTTAGGAAAGGTAGCACAACTGCAGTTAATGTTACAGCAGGCAGAGAAGTCACTTGGGGCTAATCACACACACCCAGAGCTCAGCACCTGCTGTACCATAGCCTGCCCCAGAGATTAAAGGTGGGAATTTCAAGAACATCAAAGGCCCAGCTCATGCTGAAAATCAGTTGATTCACAGGCCTAAAGATATGCGCTAATCCAAAATGGAGGTTTTTGAAAATTCAACCCAGCAGAGTTAGCATTCCCCCTACTCGAAGCCTTCTTGCTCGTCAGCAGCTGTTCTCCTTCCAGCTCCCTCTAAGGACTCAGCTACTCTCCCCACCTCACAGTAACCCAGGAGTTATCTGTGTGAGGTTCAGACTGAGGTATTGCCTTCCCTGCTCACAAACTATGAGGACTGAGAGCTTTTACCTGTTGACGCAGCACTTGCCTACTCAGCAAGCTTACTGTATTCCTATAACTCAGCCACAGGTTTTGGGGATGTTTGTGCTTACACAGAAAAATACTATTAAAAGTCTTGCCCCCTTCCTATTAAGCTCAGTCCAGGCCTGGTAATTGCTTTCCCTCCTGCAAGCACAGTCGTGGCAGCATATGTGATTTAGTAGTTTTGGGAGTCAGTATGTGTTCCTGGTCAGCTTGTGTGCCTGCCTGCATATGTGGGTAGGTGTATTTTAATTCTCCAGAAGAGGGAGGGGAGAAGGTTACTGAAGTGGCAGTGAATCCATAGACACAGAATTAAAAGTACTAATCGAGAAAGGCATTTCAACCCTTACTGCATGGGGCTATGCCCTCCCTTTTGAAACAGCAGCTGATAAAACATGCATTGCTTTGCACATTTATGAGTTTATGAGTAGTATCCTATTCCCACCTTGTCCTGAAGAGCTTGTTCTCAAACTTGGACACAAAAGAAAAATTCATATCTGTCCAACGTGCAGACACAGAGCATGACCATGCCTTTGAACAAGTAGAAGCAGGTTTTGGAGACAGCTCTCTAACATAACATCACTTTCCTGAGTGCACAGCAGAGATGGACATGGGTCCCTATTGTCTCCAGCCAGGAAAAGTCTGATAGAGGAAACAAAAGACAGTTTGTGCACAGGCACCAGGCAAGAAACTAAGGTGGGCATCTGATAATGGAAAGGGGCTGAAGGCAGATGTTGAGAACAAAAAATGAGAGGAAATAAAAAAAAGAAAGATGCTGAATTAGGTGTTAATGCTGAAACCACCTCAATAGCCAAGGACAAGGACAGGGACAACAACTCTTATAACAATGCAACTTGAGATGATTTCTACTTGCTGAAGGCCCAGCCCAAAAGCTGGATGTGACAGCATTGCATGAAAAGGATCTTTTTTCCCCTAGAATACCTTGAGTTACACCAGAATCACAGAAAAAGCAAATGGTGTCTAACGGGGGCACGTAAGCTTTACCTCACATAACAAAAACTCTGTTCCAGGTCTCTGAAAAGGTAGTAACATGCAGCCTTTTCAGTTTGTTGCTTCAAAATAATCCACCTATCCTAGGAAAGTATAGAGTCAGCCAACAAAAACCCACACTACAACTGCAATCGCTCTCTTCATGCTGAAATTTTATGCCATGCATAGCTCAGTGTCGAGAACATGCCCCCCCCCTCTTCAGCTCAGCCTCCATCCTGACCTGTTTATCTGCTCTCACCTTCTTTGTGAATTTGTGATGGTAAGAGGTCATTTTATTAGGCTACTCAGGCCGTGCCATAGCTATTTAAGTCATATGTTCTGAATTGCTTAGAAGGTTGTAAGGGCCCTGCTGCTGAAGGTTTGCTTGACAGAGCTACTGTCTATCTCTGTTATTTTAAGTATTAGTTGCATGTCATTGGTGTGTCTTCTAGGAGATGGAAGGCACCAATCTTTTTACCAAATGACTGTGGTTAGTCAACGTATTGCTATGCAGAGTCAGTGCACTACAATGCACAGCACAACACAGCCACAATAGGCTACATGTCAAAAGAGAATTACAAACGGTGCTTTGCCCCTACCACATGCACATCAGCAAGCTGGCAAAAACACCTGGTTTGTGCCTGCCAGAAAATTCTGTGTGTAAAGGGAATTAAAGTCTTCTGAAGTGGGGCCCACCACCATTGCACTACAACGTGAACAACACGAGTAATGACTTGCATCCGTTATAAAGACAGACTCTGTCTCTCACATAGAGGACATTGTATAGTTTACCATCTTAAGAGAGAGGGAAAAAACCATAACCCTGCAAGGATTTTGTTCCAGCGAAGATGGTCAATGAGGCAGTTACTCAGTATGCTGATGCAACAGCTGCAGTCAGCCTGCCTTGCCCAGCAAGACAGTGACTACTGTGAGGATCCCATGGAAAAACAAGATGGGGAGATGTTACTTATGACACTAGCAAAGGTAGTGGGGAACTGAGGGGCTCTCTTGTCTCTCTGGGGTGGAAGGACCCTCAAAACCTACCACCTGAAGTCCTAACTGTATTGTTTCAAGACAAATCCTGTTTTCCTTGCCTGCTGCACTCACTGCTTGGAGTGGAAGGATTCTTGGCACATCACAACAGCCACCTCCACTGCCCTACCTTCCACCCCTTCCTCCTGCTGTGTTCTGTGATGAGTATCCTGGCAGAATGTAGAAATACCCCTCACTGAACCAATAGTGCAGCCCAATGCATCCCTCCCCAGGACCTTGTGTGCTCTCCCTCCCAGCCACAATTCCAAGATGCCTTTGTGTCTCTCCGCTCCATGCTTAAGCTGTTGCTTTATTTTTTTCCACTTCTAAGCTTCAGCAATGTTTAATCAAAGGAGGATTTATATTTAAACTAGAGCAAGAGGTGAAGTTGCACACTGGGGAGTACTTAACCCCTACTACTTGCTACTCACCAAGCATGTGCTCCAACCACCACAACTGCAGTGGCACTATCAGTCAGTTGGTCTGCCTGCTTGACTTTCTTGCAAGAGCAAGCAGAGAAACTAAAGAGGAATAAATTTTAAAAAGTAAATATCAGTCTACTTTCCGTTTCACTTTCTTCAGGGCTTTACAGGTTAGACCTGAATTCTTCTATGCAGAATAAATAACAGCTGGGGTATTATCTTACAGCACAGCAGTGAATGTCTCTTCAGCCTATCAAGTCTCTTCATAAAGGATGCAGAGCTGAGAGTGTACAAGTTCACTGATGATAAACAAACAGGGTGACAAAACTGTTTCCTGTTCGTAAAATGCATTTTATATGCAAATTTTCCCCCCTGCTGTTTGAAGGGACTAAATGTCACATACAGTGTGGGCATCAGAAACCAGGTAAAAACAATTTCATTTAGTAAAATTTTTCCCCTTTTATTTTGACTATTTCAATTTATTCTTACTATTATTTGTGTCTATTTTGAAAGAATAAAACTCTCCATTAAACCAGAAACAAGAAGTCTTCTCCTCTAACACTTTCTCCCCTTAAATAAAGGTCAAAACTTTTTGCAGTTTTGAAGCTTCGCCAGATTTCACTGTATTACTAGAAAAAAACTCAATGTATCTTGCAAAAAAGCCTTGGTTTTGATGAGCTGACTTTTCTAATCAGGATTTTGCCCCCTGAAAATCTCTGACCATCTCTCTGAGGATGGTCCCTGCTGAACTGTACCTGAGGTTCCTCCTTGGTGACTGCCCCAGGCTCGGGGCTGGGGCCCAGTAGATGGCCCCCTTCGACAAGGCTCCACTAAGCAGGTCCTCCAGAGCTCATCTCACACCACCTCCCCAGCACCTTTACCCAACAAAAGCCCAACATTTTCTATTGATTTTATAAAGATTACACCAAGTTGTGCTCATCAGCAGTGCAAAAGGAGCAATGTGCTGCCCTGCCTTCCTGATCAGCTGGTATTTTATAAACATGTACCATAACATTTCCTACTTTTCAGTAGGAAAAGGAAAATTCTACCCATCTCATAATGATTTTTTCAGATTTTTCTTTCACCAATAAAAAATTCATATCCTCTGTATGAGAAAAGCTCTCTCTGCTGCTCTGGTATTACAGAAAGGCTTTTCTGATGGAGTAAATCCAAGCCGTAGGACTCCTTTCCTGCATCAGCAACATAATATTTTTTATCAACATTACCAGTACTGCTTAAACTGAGACTGACCAACTCTTACATCCTCAAAGGACCTACTACTTCTCACAACCACAAGTAGCTCTAATCTCTCTTCACTGAGGAATCAATAAAATAAGCATTTTTAGTCTCGTGGGTCAAAGAGAAATTTCTAACCCTGTAAGAAATAACAGAAGGAAGTGCTGTAGCAAATTCAGGAGCTGATCCAATGGCAATGAAATTAATGTAAAGCTACCATTGCTATCAATAAGATGGGATCAGACAATTACCTTTGATCTGTCAAGTGACATACGATTTCTATATTCTAACCTAGAAAAAACTAATATTGCTAGGATGTGACCAATAGCACATTTCAAATGATTCCTTATTTTTCACCCCCACACCACAGCTATTGCCCAATATGGTAATATTTGCATATATGGGTGAGACAATGCATTCTTTGCATGGTTTCATTTTCGACTCAGATCCTGAACCTTTGGGCACTGATTACATTAATGCAAATACTTCACTGTCACTCTCATTTTTCTTGGAGCCAAAAAAATAGGCAAGTGAGAAAACTTGGAGTATTTTCTTACATGTGACAAACTTTCAATGAGAAAGACTCCAACTTCAGCAGGGACAAAGTTCCTTGGTATTAAATGCTGATACTTTACTGGAAGCTACAGTCTCACTCCAGCTGAGACTATGGTATTAGATATACCCAGGTTAAAAGGCACTGAGCAAATTGATTTCACTCTCCTCGAGACATTAACCAAAAATTCTCATTCTGGACATGCTGTTTTCCACCTGTGCCTCTGCCTCTAATTCTCTATTTGCTCTGGATACATCTGCACAGGCAATTTAACTCACTCTGGAATTCCAAAAGGTGCCTGAGAACAGCTCGTGTCCATGCGAAATGTCTCTACATGGCTCAGAAATTAAATCTAGCTCTTAAGCTTTGGCCTTCCAGGAATGCTGGCATCCTGGCACTCTGTATAGATATGCCATATGGATACAAAAAGTAGCCAGGGATCTGATCCCAGGCAGGAACGTGTCCGGAATATGCTTTAGTCACATCAAAGCCAGTTTGTTTATGTAAGTCTGGCTCTTGGGACAACTTTTCAAGCCCCTCAGCAGACCCAAATATTTTAATACCTCAAACTCCCAACTCAATTTCTAGACATGTTCCTGAACTTTGTTCTGCCTGTCTTCCTGGAGAGGTGTTGAGTGAAGAAACTGGTCAGATGGCAGCAAAGTTGAAGCAGAAGAGACAACCATTGGTCGAACTGGATGCAGTATTCCAGCTCTTGCCTCCACCCCTCTCTGGACGGAAGAAAGACACCCAGATGGTAAGTTTAAGTATTTTCACATAATTCCCAAAGCCTGGGATCAGCACCATGGGTAAACATGTTTGAAAAGAGCTCCCATGACCCTTGAGATACCTGCCCTCTTCATGCTGCTCCACCTCACAACCTTAGTTTTCAGCATCTCTTTTGTCTTGCCCTTACTTTCCCATAAGAGCCCTGAAAGTAGGGGCTCATTATTTCTAGTCTACCTGACTTTCACACTCATCTTCACTCAACTCCCTCTGGAACCCCACTTTCTTCCCCCTACCAAAGCAAGGAATGCTGTAGCAATTTCTAATTTTATTTCTTTTATATTTTTAAAGTGAAATATGTTACACTGTCCTGTGATCAAGTGCCTGTGATAACCACTGCATTCATGGCAAGCCTGACTTTGAGAGGCACTGAGCTCTTGCTGCCCAGTGGAGTTCATTGGTAGGGAAAAGGGGAATGGGAAGCGGCAGTGGCTGTCAGGAGGCAGCTTGAAATTCCAGCCTAGATGCCTGAATCATATGGCTCTTTACAGATTTTTAGTTCCTGGAGGCCAAATGCATCTCATCTGTTCTGTGCACATTTGCAGGCTTCACTTATCACCACAATGCAGAGATGCAGAGACATAGATAGGTATCTCCAGTGATTAGAAGAAAATCTGGCATGGAGTGTATTTTAAATAAATAGAAAAATAATTATCTCTCACCAATACTGGAAAGATAAGGTTAAAAATTTCCTAGCTCAGTTACCAATATAAAGATGGTAAAATTATTCAGCTGTTTGCAAGACTACTTCGCTACAACTTATAAAGCAGAGCAATGTCTTGTGACTGGCATCAGATGGGAAACCTAGAGCACTTGCATGTGATGAAAGGTGCTGAAAGGACAGTCCTAGAAAATTAAGTCCTCTCTGATCCACAAGAGATGATCAGCAGTGGCAGCGGTCCTGGGCCACACTGTTCAGTCAGGTGAGTTAATTCCCTAAGGAGCAAACTCAGTCACCACGGTGTTTCTAGCCTCATCTATGCCTCTCTGCAGTCAGACAAAAAAGCAGTCAGTTTCTGCCACTTTTACAATAGTTCAAGGATGTTTTGACAACACAATCAGAACTAAGCAAATCTCTTACAATATATTTATTATTGTTGAGTGTTTATGACAGAACCATTGTTCTTGAGAACCTTTTTAAGAAAAATATCACATATCGAAGGTGTCATTTAATGCTCTTTACAGATGCCTGGATCAGTTAGAAAGAGAAAAGGCAAATTTAAGGCATCTTCCTTCCAAGCCCTTCTTTTTGTCTTTGTTTTAAACAGCTGTCTCAGAGAGACTCATCACCATAGGCTCTCTGAGGTCTCCTTTCAACAGAAGTGAGATAGAGAGAAGTATTCTTTCCTCTTACAGATGAGACACTATGGCATGGGGAGACTACTGCACTTCTCCAAGGTCACACAGCAAACGTACAGGCACAGAAGGGAGCTTCAACTAAATCTATGCAGTCCTCAGCTAGTATTTTTTTCCTTTCAAATGAAAGGAAAAACTGGATGCTGACACCCAAATATAGTTCCTGGAACACTACAGCAACTCCTGGGATGCTCCAACACTTCTCTGCCTCTGTCTCTTTCTCCTGCACACAGGAAAGAGCAGAGAGCTACTGCTCACCTGGTGGGTGCATGCTTCTGCTCCTCCTCTTCATCCGTGTCGCTGCTGATAGTGATGACACTCACTGCGGGGCTGGGGGTGTCGGGAATGACGATCGTCTGCCGCTGCCGCTCCCGCGTGGTGCTGCTGGCCACGTCGCCCCAGCCGCAGGTGACGGAGGTGCTGCAGGCAGGGCTGTTGTGCACCATGGCACAGCGGGGAGGCGTGTTCTCCTTCACTCGTTTCGACCGCTGGGGCGAGCTGATGGACTGAGAGGATGAAACTTCATAGGTGGATGTGTTTCTGGAAATGGGAAAAGGCGTTAGTTGGTTAAAACTCTGTTTGCTCAAGTTGCCCGTCACCAAGGGCTTGTGAGTCCCGGTCTCTGATTCAGTGGAGTCTAGGAAAACTGCAAAATTGACACAGTCACCTCTTCAAAGGAGAGAGTGCCTTGCATGACTTATTCATATCACTGGCTGAAAAGCAGTTTCTTGTAGCAAAAAATTCAATTTTTTTTCCCTAGAAATTTCCAGATGAGAAATGCTGCCTCTCAGGAGTTTGCACTGGGAGAGTAGGGGCTAGTCACACAGCCCAGACATACAGAACAAAGGCAGGCACTCTATGGTTGTCACAGGAGAGAGAACCACCTAAATGATAATCTCTTTCGCCTGTATCCTGCACAGATGCATCATGACCAGATATTTTTTGGCCAGAAAATGCTAGAGATAAAATTAGAGTTTGCTGTGGAAAACAACAATCATTTATCAGGAAAACCGGTTTTTAATTTAATTAAACAGAAATTAATTTCTGTTTAATTAAGAATCTTTTCAATGAACATTTCCTGCCCAATACTTTGACCTCTAGGACAGTGGTGTCCCATAGATGAGAGCAGGCAGAAGGGAGGACATATACTCAGTCTCATTTAATTTCCATGTGAAGTAGCATCCAGCATATGTAAATCAGAAAGAAAAGAAAAATATTCTTATTACACAGTAAAAAAGCATTCTCAAGTCCTGTTTTTTCCCAAGTCTTCCTACGTCAGCTTCCCTACCAGACCAAGCGGAAAAGGCTCACTTGGATCAGGGGTCTGAACACAGAACCAATCTACCCAGCAGTGCAGCATGGGTCTGCAGATGGGGTTATTTACCAAAGCACACTGACTAAAGCCCATTTCACTCAATTCCCACACTTTCTTTCTCCCTTGTATTTCTTCTCACTACTGCAAAACATCTGGAGATTCAAAAAGGAAAAAAAACCCCCAAAGTTCTGGTTTTGTTCCACTGTGGGGCCTGGGCTGCATGTTCAGCCTGGCCCGAAAGCTAACAAAAGGAATAGGTGGCATCCATCAAAAGGAAGTCACCCTGGCAGTATATCACACTATACCAACTTACACAGGGTCTTTTGCATAACAAATGGCTGCACGGTAGCATTCAAAGTGCTTTTTGAATACCAATGAGCAGAGTGGAGTACCCTCCTCTCCAAAGGAGCACAGTTCCTCATTTGGCTACAAAAGAGTCACAATTAATGAAGCTGTAGAAACCCTTTGCTCTGAGGATGCCCAATTCCTCCTGGACACTGCCATCCTGCCCCTGGAGAGTGAAGGGAGAAGGGGGGCCCTGCACAGGCACACTGGTTCCAGCAGGTGCTCTCTTTTGCTGGCTTGCTGGGGACGAGCTGCCTCTCCTCTGTGTTACCGATTGACTAAGACAGCTGGAGCCCACCCAAAGTAAATTCAACATTAGAGAGCAGATACATGGGAAGGATTTAAATAGTGGCCTCTTAACTAGAGTCAAACTGGTTGCGAACTCAGAGCTCCTCTGACCCCAGTGCAGTCACCCAGGAAAACCACAAGCTCCTCTGTTTTTGCCTCTGCACAAGTGGTGACCCATTTTGGTTCTCTCCCCTGCACTGTTCTGTTCTGTGTTTTTGTTGTTTTTTCTTTTTAAAGAAGCGTCATAGTTGCACAGCCCAGAGGACCTTCCCCAGAACAGGTACACATGCATCTTAAACATCCTTGTCCTCTAGACAAGCTTACACTGCTGTGACAGGCGCTGCAACCATCCTACCACCTGAGTTGTGCAAGAAACCCCAGTCTCCTCCTTGCAGAGCCAAATGGTAGACTGAGAGCCGATAGTTTCTAAGGACTGCCCTTGTGTGAGATAGCCTTACAAAATGCTCTGTTTTGTGCTGCCATGATTATATCAAGGCCAGCATGGAGATCTGTTGCTGGTGTGTACTGCTGAAGATAGGGACTAACCATCTATGTTAGGAGCTAGAGAGCTTGAGGTGGCCTAAAGTCACCCCAGTCCTCCACTCCACACGGCATTAAAGCTCAGAAGACAGGTCATCACTCCATTGTTTTTGAAAGGGCAGATCTCGTGTGCACACATCAGGCACATGTTCCTGAAGATGCGGTCCCCTGAGGTGCATCACCTCATGGAAGTGCAAACACTGCACCTCGGGAGTGCTTCTTCCAGATGATGAGGGAAGAAAAGGTGTGGCAACTGGGCACTGCGGCACACTGACCTGAGAATTCAGTAACATTTTTAATAACAAGGCCTCAGGTAATCACAGCAGCATAAAAGTGTATGAACAGGGCCCAAGTCTCCCATCTTGCATCTCCTGTAGCCACTGACTCCCATGCAAAATGATGCTCACTGGGTGTAAAATGCACCGGATCACTTCTTACCTGCCACTCTCCTGACCTGGGTGCCAAAGAGCTGAAGCAGCAAAGACTCCAGTCACAAAATGCGTAACCTAATCCCTTGCAGGCTGCGGAATAAACTTTATTCTGCCCTGCAGACGTCAGTGAACACCACGCTGGCCAGCACAGTTGCATCGCAGGGCTGCGCTCGGAAGCATGGGACCCCCACCCCACCACCACAGCCAGCGCCGGGCTAGGCACACACTCACCGGGGCGCCGACTGGTGCTGTTTGCTCTTCCTGGCGGAGGTGGTGGCGGGCGGCTGGCGCATGACGTGGGCGACACCCACGTTGACGGGCTGGGCGGCGGGCAGGGTCACGTGGCTGGCCAGCAGCGTGGGCTGCTGCATGATGGGGTTGTAGTGGCTGCCATGAGCGTGCGTGTTCCTGCGTGGTGGGGAGACAGGCATCCGTTTAACACGCAACCAGTTGTTCCTCGGCAGGCTCTTCCACAGGCTCCCACTGCCCTTCACCAAGGTACCCTCCCTTCCAGGGCCCACTGGGCTCCTAGTCCACCCAGGATGGAGCGGTTTCCCCAGGGAGCAGACTGAAGAGAGCGTTGTGGGCCCAGCACTCCACCCCAAGGACATGGAACGGAGAAGTTGCCCATAGCTTTCAGACAAGGGGGCGACAGGCTGCAGCCCTTCTCCCTCACAGCCCTTGTGAGACCCCATCCCTCCTGCCCTCACTCTTCTCAGGCCTCTTCCAGCACTGGTGGGTACTTCAGGGAGCCTCCAAGCACCTCCAGTTTACCTCCAGTCTGCCAGTGGTTGGGTGCCTGCCATGGACTCCGGGATGACGGTCGCATGCTGGACAGATGTGTGGGTGGCCACCCCGGTCAGCTGCTGCCAGGCAGGAGGGAGCAGGATCTGCTGAGTGCCACTGGGCCACGCTTGCTGTCAGATAGAGGAAAAACAAAAGGCATCATGCACCAAGCATGAGTGGTGGTCCACGCTCACCTGGGGCCCCCAATAATTATCATGGTCATACTACATAGCTCTTATCCCCTTTCAAATATCGTTAGGAAAGTACAGTAAAAGCAGTAAAAGTCATCAATACAGAGGATCGAAAGGAAGGGGGAAAAGTCCCTGCTGTATAAAGCAGCAGCTGTGTTTTAGGCTAAACTAGGAATAGGAGGGATTAAAACTAGTTGGCATTTCAACCCAAACATCAAACACTTTAGCACCTTTTAATTTTGACTTTCCAGATCAGCTGGGCCGTATGGTTCCATTGCCAATTTCCCCCTCCTACAGCCAGTTTTCTTTCTCATCCCAACAGGACCTAAACGACTTCAGGAACTTAAAAGGAAAATGAACTTTTCAAGGACCAGGAAAAAGAACTGGGCTTTAGTAAGGAGGGGAAAAAGGTGAATTTGGGGATATGGAAAGGGAACACCTATAAGCCACTGGGTGCTCCTCAGAAGGAACATCTTGCTACACAGCCAAGAAGCCCAGTTGCCTGCTTGCAGCTCACCAGGAGCCTCTCTGGGCAAAGCAGAGTGAAGCCATGCACAGCTATGTATTTTATGCCCGTCCTCTCCATGTGCTTTCCTGCTTTTTCTGAGTGAGTGCCCCCCTTACAGGGTGTAAATTCCTGCCCTGTGAGTTGAGCCATCATTCTGGTATGCAATATCCCCCCAGCTGCGCTGCCACAGGCATGACTCAGGTTGTCCTGCTCCAGTGACTCCACACAGTCAGATGGTTGGTTTTTTGACTTGGGAAACTTTATTTGCTACGTGCTGCCCAAAGGCAGCTCTGGCAGCTTATCACTGCCTGGGCTGAGGAATGCAGGGGTACCAGCTATGGCCCACTTTAGTCTCAACCTGCACTACTATACTGGACCTGTGTTGTGTTATCTCACAGCTCCAAGGAGGCTAAATTTGAGGGGAGGCTGGTTCCAAGCATACATTTGTCCATTTCTCCATCCTCACAAGAATCCAGTTAACTGTCCCCATGATCCCCTTCTATCCCCCAGTGGAAAAAAAAACCAAAAAAACACTCCCCAAAAAACACCTTTTCCCATTCTGCTCCAAAGTTTGACTGTCTTGTAACTTTCCATGTTGCTGAGTTAGATGAAAAGGCTGCTACAGTGAGGCCTCTCACAACATCTGCAAAGGATGGACAGTCACAAGGCTCCTGAGACCCTTTCATCTAAGGAGCCACAACCACAGGCTGCTGCTGTTTGGAGCAAGTAAGAGAAAGAGGCAAAGACACTAAAAGATCAGGGAGGAAAAAAGCCTTTTTATTCTTTTCTCTTTTTTCCCCAGCTTTGCTTTAAAAGAGCAAGACTAAACTACTCTTGCAGTCAGTCCCAGGGGACTACCTGGATTTACTTGCAGAGAAAACTGCTTCCTCCCTTTTCAGGAAGAGAACGAAACAAAACTAAGCTCCTTGCCTGACTGCAGTGCATAAATTTAGATGCAGTGTCAGGGTCTAGGCACAAATTCCTCACTTATTAGGTAAGGACCACTGAATCATTTAATCTGCAGATAAGACTTGTCTAGGCTGATCCACCAGCACAGCGCGCTGTGCTCACACACAGGAGGCTTGTGCCGGCAGCCGCAGCCTGTTCCCAGTTATTGCCTCACTATGAAATCTTGCAGCCGTGGTGGAGCACCGTGCTGGCCCCCGCGCTCGGGAGCTGGGGGATCCCCTGGTGCGACGGAGCTCGTGCTCCGGATATAGAGCAGGAGCGACTAATGGAATAACTGTGTTTGTTCTGAAAGCCGGTGGCAGGACCTCCGTGGGAAGTGGTGTTGGGAAGGAGTTAAGAGGAGGGCAAAATCAAGAATTCAGGGCATTATTCAAGGACAGGGGACAGTTCTAGGTCACGTCATGGATGCCTGCCAGAAAACTGTACAGTTTTGTCTCTTTTGAGATCAAAAGCCACAGAGAGCTATTAGAAAAGACAGGATCAGTCTCCTTTCACCAGTCCCTGTGCATACAGTATGTGGACCACATTTGCTTGAGAGGGTGAAAATAGACCCAGACAAGTTACAAACAAGTTACTTTAGCCACTGACCCCGCATCTTGCAGGCTGCTTGCTCTGCCTTGCACTGCCTAGCTCCATCCCACAGACTGCAGACACACAGCTGCCAGAGATGATGCTCAAAATCTGTCAGTGCCTCAGCAGGGGGTCCCTCCGGCCCCTGGAACTCCTTCCTCCTTCCTTCCTCTGGTGCGGTTGGTCTTGTACAAAATGCACGGGGGGAATTGGACGCCAGCTGCGCTGGGATGCAGTAAGGCCTTACCAGCCACAGGCATCCTCATGAGGTCAAGCACAGCGACCTGTGCTGTGTGCTGGGAGCACAAGGAGCAGCACCGTGCCCCATCGGTGGGACAAATAAGGCAGGTGGAAAGACAGAAGTGGGCTCTGGAGGTGCTACACTCTCTGCCGGGGACAGGCCCTCTAATAGTTGGAGCAATCCCGTGGTCCAGTCTGAAGAGTATTAGATAAGCAGCTGTGCATGAGGGCAATAGCTCTCTGCTGGGAGAGAGACACGCAGCCGCTCAGAGATCAGATGGGACTACAATGCATCACAAAGAAGCTGTGTTTTTCCATTCAGGAAACTGGAATTGGGTACAGATTTGTTTATCAGACCAGCTGCTCAGCCCGAACTGAGTGAGGCCCACGGACACCAGATGCCACCGGCATCAATCAGAGTGTCCTGCCACCAGAGTGACAGCTAGCATTTCTCATCGCGCCAGGCAAACAGATACATCAACAGGCAGACCGCCTCTCTTTTATTAAATCAAAAATTAAAAATCTATGCAAGTGAGGAGAGTTTCTCAGAAACAGCTTGAATTCCCTTTTGGAAGTGGCAGTAAATAAAATGTCGGTAGAAAGTATGAAAGGGGCAGCCCAAGAAATCGGCATTTGTGTGGCAGAGGTAGCATCGAAACTGGTAACCTGTGGGAGGGAGGGTGTTCAGGAGGATATTTACTACAAACATTCCTCGTTTGTATGAAATCCAACAAGGCCATCTCGAGAAGAAAGAAGGAGCGTGAGGTCCTGAGATCTTTCAGGCTCCTGCTGCCTTTGGGATGCTTCAGATCACTCCTTCAAGCCCCACAGAAAGCACACCACAGGAGGCCTGGTAGAATGATGGGGGCATGTAAAGCCCTGTGACCTCCTTCATCCACTGCCTTGGCTGACTCCTTGCACAAGCAATAGGTGCCAGGCTCTGAGCCTGCACAGATTGCTCTCGCTTTGCCAGAGCTTTTGTTTTGACTGCCTCATAGGCTCTCCTTTCCTACCAAACTAGAGTGATGGCCCACATCTGTTGTTACAACAAGCCATAACAGAGATAGGTTAGATGTTTCAGACAGTCCTCTAACAAAGGCTCTGCTATTGGGAAGGGGCAGGGCAGGTGGAAATCACCCAGACTGCAAGTTGCATTTTGATCCACCAGATAAGCAGAACTGGCATCTGGCAAAGGAAGGCAATAGCACCAACAGTCTTACCGCAGCAGTGCAGGGCACAGGCACAAACCCTTAAGTCTGTGGGTACCTGACTGCAGACCAACCAAGACTGAGTCAGAGGCATGCATTTTTAATTAACAGGTCACCTTTTCCAGGCTGCACGACTTAGTATTAAGTCTACTAGGTGTTTTTTTTTCCTGCCTGTTATCAGCAAAGTTACCATGGCACCAGCTCAAAAGCAGTAGGGGCAGATTTTGCTGAAGCCAGCACAAGGTGGAATGAACTGCTCCTCTGGTTTGAGAAGCTGGGGTTCCCCTTGAGGATGTGCATGTGATCAATGGTACCCATTTCTGATTCTGGAAGGAACCATGCTTTTCCTATGAGCACAATTCAACAACTGTGCCAATAAGTGCTGCTGACAAGGAGAGCTCCTTGCCTGTGGGGTCTTTGCCTCTGCTCCTTCCATCTCACTCATACCTGAAGAGCAGAGGTGCAGCTCATAAAACAGAATGGTGGAGTCTTAAAGCATGGAAGACATTTATTGGCAACACACAATTCACCACTGTGACTCCTGACTACAAACTACCACTGAGACTGCAAGTTCAGGAGGATGCAGGAAGGTTATTATTGGTTCCTCCTCAGCAGAGGCCGGATACAGATTTCCCTGAGGCTTTCCCACTGATTCCAGTGGAAAACCAGAAGGAAAGAGGTTTTTTCTGGAGGCTTCTGCAACTCTGACATAGCCTTTGAGCTGGGGGAGATTTGGACATTTCAGAGAAAGCTGCAGACCCTTATATAGCTGCCCAAGTCTCCAAACTGCACCACAGAAGGCCTTTAGATAAAGCTACTCCCCTCAGCCTTCAAGAGCTAAACAACACAGTAAATACCTGCTGAGCTCGGTGTCTTCAGAATTCCTTACCTGTGCGAGGAGTCCTGGCTGGATCTGAAGAGGCTGGGCCCCAGGAGCCTGAGTGACAATGGGAACTGCGTTCTCCATCCGAACCGAATACCCAGCATGCTTTGAAGGGGAGGCTTGTAACCCTGTTCCACCAGCACAGAAGGTACAGCATTAGCCATCAGCAGCACTGCTAGGAACAGGGCTCTGGTTTTCAGAGGTGCCTAAAGGCACTCGCTGATGTCCACTTAAATTGCAATATACAGTCCCTCTGAAAAATTGGGCTATCAGAGTGCCACATGCTCTACCCCAGCCCAGAGATGTCCAACAAATGTTCACAAACATGATACATGTATAAGGGTACAGAAAAGACGTTTTCAGAGGTGTTAAGGGAATAACTGAGTTCATATTTTTAGTGTACCTCAAATGCACAGCAAATATCACAATACAGTGTATACAGGGAGAAAAAGAAAACAGCAGAGTAAATGGCTTCTCTTCACCATATTCTCCAGTTTGACAACAGAAAATGGTCTTTGCCAGCCCAAACCTATTGCTACGTGAGAATGCTATCTTTAGACCAAAGTGGGACAGTGGGATGGGAATCCAGAACTCTGTACCCCCTTTTCTCTTGAACAGCTTCTCGGGACTCATATTTGAAAGGCTCCAGCACCCCCCAAACTGATTAAGCCACACATAAGCCCAACCAAGCAGCAGGAAGCTTCCCTCTCCACCACCTCAGCACAGCCTGTGCTGCCTCCTCTGCTTTAGAGCTTTCTCAGGACAGCAAGCTGAAGATGTTAGCTTATGTACTCAAGCAATACATTTCTGAAGTCAAACCCTTGAGATGCATTTTAACTACGTAGAAGAGGTCTAGCTGAACTTCTCTAGTTCAAAAGAGCTTTGATAATCTTGCAGAACATTTAACAAGTGCCTAGAGACTGCTGCACAGACAGGCTTGTAGAACTGAAGAGTAGAAGTTGCACCAGCTGAACCAAGGTCTATTTAGCCCACTTCCTACAGATACCCATCTAGTTTTCCAAATTGCTACAGCATGTAAAGTTAAGAGAAGGACAAGTAGCTAATTCTGATCATCACCCAAGTTGTCTAACAATGGTACCTACTACTATATACACAGGTAGAGCTGTTTGCAGTGGGGTGGAGCTGAGGGAATTTTATTCATAAATGGTCATGAGCATGTTATGGGGGCAAACCCTCATCTCCACCCCCACCATGTTCCCTGCTGCATTACCCTCCTGAGTTCCCCTTTTAGCAACAGAATCACTGAGAAGTGATGAGCCCATTACGCACATGCTGATTCATGTTACTGTGGGGGAAAGCTTTCAAGTTTACCAAAGTATGGCAGAAGAGCCTTCAAACTCTGTTCAGGGCAAAAGAGGACAAACATCACATATTCCCCCCCTCAGCCCCTTCTCAGCATCTGCCCTGTTGTTTTAGACCAGCTACCTCCAACTCATGCTGTCAGAGGTCCCTGGAAGATCTTCCACCGCTGCAAACATTTCCACCTGCAACAACCTCACTGCTCCCATTTACTAGGCCAGCCTTCTTCCTGCCACCTGACCTGCACTAAGGGAGCTCATTTCCAACAGGAGCTGGACTAAACAGCAGTGGGGAGGGAGCAGCAACTGGCCAAGGTCCGGTGAGGCTGTTCCTTACCTTGGAAGCCTGGTGGGCAGACGATGAGAGCTTGCTGTAAGGGGTCGGGGCGGGCACAGATCTGCGCTGTTCCTGTCTGCAGGGGCATGCTCCGCTGGGCCACCGCAGCCATGGACGCCGCTGAGGGCTGGTAGAGTGCAGATTGGTAATTTAGTATGGAGACCTCGGGGTTGGCTAAGGAAATAGTGGCACTGGAGGAGGTGGGAGCCAGGTTGGTGGTCTAAAGGAATGACGGGAATTAAACAAAAAACAAACAAAAAAATGAGGGAGATGGGTACGTTGGAAGAAGCAAAATCCAAAAACAAAATAAAAAAGTAAAATAGTGTAAGATAAAGTGAAAAAAAGAAACCAAACAAACCAAAACAAACAAAACAGCAAACCAAAGCCAAACAAGGGGTAGAACAGGACACTGAGGAGCACAGAGATAAGGGCAGTGCTGGGGAAAGGAGCACAATCCACCTGAGTAACCACAGTTGTACCACACCACAGGGCCTCTGGCCATGCAGTGCTGCTGTGAACTGCTGAGAGACACAGCACATTCTCTAAAGCAGAACTGTAGCCCCATTTCTCACCCAACTGCCTCTGATTTGCAGAATGATGAAGATGGGGTCAGAAAATGTTACTACCCACAAATCATGTTGTTCACTCATCATGTACATAGGTCTAGGAGCTGCTCATATTTCTGAGGTAAAATAAACTCAGCACCTCCATGCCTTGTGAAGTCTCATCCTGAGAGGGGAGATTCATTCCAGCCCTTTCTCTTAGATACCTTGCATCTAAGATAGTACACGCCCCCTGAATTATGGAATTTGAAGTAATCAGAAGGCATAACAGGTGGTAATACTAATACTTGCAAAGTCCAAACTTGGCTTGTCTTTAAAATCTCTTAGAGCAGAAACTCCAGCAGGGGATGTTGCAAAGCCACAAAAATCATCCCAGTGTTCTGCAAAACATCTAGAAATCTGAAGACTTTTTTCATTTGGACTGAGTCTAACAGTTGCAGACAACTAAACAGCTCTGTCACTGCTCTAAAACTATGTCCTTAGCATTCATGCCCAGGCAGCCAGACTCTACCAGACCAGAGCCCATCCTTCCCCTCTGCCCAAACAAATGGAAGCATTGCTGGACATAGGTCAGACACTACTTTCTCATGGTAAATGACAGGTCAGACAACGCTTTCTCATGGTGAATATATGAACCCAGGAGGAGGCTTTGATCAAGGCTGGAGGAGACAGCAAACTAAGCATTTTGCACTGCATTGGTTGCTACTGGACCCGTGCTGCACTGCCACAGCCACAGACACGAAGAATGTGACCACAAAACATTTCTTCCTCCTCATCATCCCCTCTCCATGCAGAGGCAGTGAAGTGCAATCTGCTCTCCTGTGCAACATACTGAGCAGCAACCACAACAGCTCCCACACTCCTAATCTCAGAAGCTGTAACTGGAAGGAGGCAATCCCCAGACATTTTGCAGAGACAGGAAACAAAAGAAAGCTAAGATGAATGGTATGTTGAAGAGAATTGTGAAAGGCTTAGAGCTTGTTCAAACTAAAAAACTCTTCCTGGAAATATTTCTACCACTTCTTCTAGGAACACTGGAGATACTGGTTCTGCTCACAACACACACCCCTTGCGAGAATTCAGAAATTACCATGGATCTCCCCAGCCAACAACTGATCGTAATGTCAAGTGAGCTGTGAGGAAATGAAAGCAAGTCTGCATTTCCTACTAGCAACTGTGGTACAAATGGTGTCTCTGCCCTGCAGCTGGGGCCTAGGGGAGCCTGTAGTGTGCATTTCTTTAGTCAGCAACTCAGAAAGAGACAAGAAAGGGAACTGGTGTTTGCAACTAATACCCTATCACACCAAGTCATGACCTATCTCTGTCTGAATCTGCTTGAATTGTTTCAAAAGACCTTCTGTGATCACATGTATCAGGACCTGAGTCATGAAGTCTGGTTTTCTGACTGACGCAGGAACACCCTGTAGGTCTATACAGACTCCTTTAGCTCCCTGGCTTTCCAAACACCACTTCTGCAATGCCACCTGCAATCTCTAGACTGAATCTTGAGCAGCCTGTTCCCAAGAGGCTTAAAAGACAGTAGCTATTTCTTGAGCTTCAGTCTCCTACAGTGTTCTCCCTGGAGAGTTTCCCTTCACTGCTGTAATACAGTACCGCAGTAAACAACTTCATCTGCTAGTCACAAAAAATTTGTCAACACAGCACCCTCCAACACTGGGGCAAGTGAAACTAATACAAAGCACAATTATAAAGCCAGAGCCCACTGAAGTAGAGTGCAGTTTGTTCACAGTGGGGATACGTGCACACAGTCCCCACATCAACTGTGGCACCTGGAGTAAAACCAATGCGAGATAAGAATAAACATTATCATTAAACTCTCCTTTCATGTTGATCAGTTACAGTGTTGTGTCTGTTACAGAAGGGTTTAAATTCTTTTTACTTCAATGCAAATTTGAAGAAGTGCTGTAAGATCACAAATACTTCTGCCTGACCCAGGGAGTGAAGTCCTACTTGCTGCATTAAGAGACTAATGAGCTTTTCCCCATAGCAACTTCCAAGTAAGCAGGATTTATCACCCCAACAACAACATAAACAACATGGGCAACATTTCACCATCACACAAAATGCCACAAGATTACTGCTTGCCTGAAGAAAAGAGAATGACGAAAGGAGCAGAGGAAGGAGAGTAAAAAGCCACCATCTCTTGGCAGGCATGTTAAATGGGATGCTACTTCGCTTTTCATCTTCTAGACCCTGCTGACACAAAGGTTTCAAGCACTGTCTGCTTCTGATCAATGCCCTTACCTGGTTGTGGACTGTGTTCAGCTGGTTGTTAAAAGTCATGGTCAAGTTGGTCGATGTACTTGGGGCTACGTGGGTGATGAATGGCGTCTTGCTCTGGTTCACTGTGTCATACATATTCACCCGCCGCTTGCAAATCTCCATGTTCTGGAAGCAGGACTTGACACTGTGTAAGGAAAGGGGGGCAAGGAAGAGCCAGAAAATCAACCAACCGACTAACACAGGTAACAGTTCATCACAGTGGCCCTGCATTAGGTCTCCACGGCAGGTCTAGCACTTTCTAGGCTCTTAAAGCCCTTTGCTGTTTTATGCAGGTCTCTCTTAACCAGTGAGAGTCAGTTTAACTCTGTACTGAAACGGCCAAGACGAGAGCGGCTGCTTTGGGACTCCTGGGTGCTCCCATGGGTTTCAGCACTGCAATACAAATCACAAGCAGCAAGCAAATTGGTTGCTCTTTAGGTGACAAGGCAAGAAATACAAAGTGGCTCTTTTTAAGGACCGAAAGAGACTGAGAGCAAGAAAGAAAGATAGATACTGTTTTTTTTTCTGATGATTGAGCCTGAGAGGAAAAGACAACTCACACTTTTGCCTCTGTGCAAGCCTAAAGGTAGTTTTACACGTCCTTTGCAAGGAAGAATTCTACTATTCTTGATCACTGAGGCCACTAAAAAAATCTCCCTTGTTCCTTCCAGGAAGTAGTTTACTGAGAGCTGAGTCCAGCCTAGCCCTTAAAACATTGCCCCTGTCTGGCTAAATGCTTGTACAGATGCTTATCTTGAAGCACATGAGACCTCCTCTTGCAGTCAATGGGACAATTCATATTGAAAAAGGTTATGCCAAATCAGATTCATCAATGCCCCAAGGCAATCCGGTTCTGAGGTTATCTCACACTGAGAATTGGATCTCTGGGGGAAAGATTACAGCTTCTTCCTCTACGCTGACTTTCCCTTAAATGTTATTGATATACCAATGGAAATTTTGAGAAGTATCATATTTTGTGCCTCCTGCAAAGGAGATGAAATACTCTCTACATTTTTAGAGCTCACCAGGCATCTACTACATGAAACTGTCAGTATTTCATTTCTATAATTAGGATACCAAAGCATACAGAGGTTAAGAAATAACAACACAGCAAACCTGTGCAAAACTATATTTTTAATAAAATCTCATTTTTTGAGGTCTAAAAACCAATACAGTTTTCCCACAATTCCTCCATAATAATTGATTTCACAAATGCAATCTTAGAGTCTGAAACTCAACCCCAAAAAGTATAAAGGCATTTATTTTATTTCCATTATCTCAACACAGAAAAATAGCAATTCCAAGCAGTGAAAATCAGCTGTAGCTGTAAAAAATCAGCTGTATGTTGATTGTTTTGTAATGATCTAAACTGCTAGAGGAGGTAAACATATCCTCACCTAAGTTTTAAGAAACAAAATGTCCCTTCAAAAGGACAACCTCATATGATCCCTCGAGCTGGTCAGGAAGAGGACCTCAATCTTTTCATCCCTATCTTTTCTCTTATTCAAATGGTCACCTCTCTTTTCCTGTGAGTAAGATCTTGATAACTGGATCTGGGCCATAAACACCTGCAGACAAGACAGGCTCAGGACACTGTGCACAGCTGCACATTATGAGCATTCACTTACAGAACTATACCTGTTAGTTGCAGAACATTCAGCAAAATCAAACACTTATCAAATAAATACAGAAGACTATTGAATTGCATTTTTTCCAGTCAAGTATGAACATAATTCCCCATTCAAAAAGCAAAAAGCATTGAAAAGAGTGTATATTCTCTACGTGGTGAACTGTGTGTGTTACCAAACAGTTTTATATAACAAGGTGTAAGCTCTACTAATGCAACACCATGTTCTCTGTTCTTACTTTAAAAAAGGGGGGGATAAAAAAAGGCAGGGACAAATCAAAACAGAAAAAGTTTGAGGAGTACTCAGCAATTTAAGATCCAGGCAGCTAATTATGTGAAATGGGGACCTAAAGTCACTTTGTTGTCTGCTTGCAAGTAAGCAGAACAGCCCATCTCGTGCTGCTCAAACTTGCAGCCTCTCTGAAGCCTGCCACAGCAGATTCCTTCCAGAAGTTACAGCTTCCACATATTCTCACTTTCTCTGCTGCCCGATTTACTTTCAAGACAGATTACAACTCCCTGCATCTCTCAAGGCTTTGAAGTTTCTATTCTCCAAACTACAGGCAATCACAGACAAAATTTCCATCAACTCGCCATGCTGGTTACAGCTTATTGCTCTCTTTTCCAATCACTGCTCCCTACGTGGAGGGGCTGCGCGGGGTTACGCACCCGGCTGGCACAGCATTTAGTATTCAGAGACCTGATGCTGAATTCTTTACTTGGGTAAAATCCTCACTGCTATCGGCCCCAGTGATATTTTCAACCTTTCTGGGGCTTCGCTTCAGCAGCCACAAGTGAGCACTTCAAAAATGAAGATGTGGTTATGGTCTGTTGCGTTAGTGGAAAGATTTCTGATGGCAATGCATTAGGTCACAAATTTCTCCTATCTTACACAATCAGTTGTTGCACAGTAAGAAGGATTGTTGCAAATTAAGAGACTTTTGTCTATGATGCTCACGTTGTTAGAAAATACTGTCATTTTTTATTTATGAGTGGTTTTTATATGAAACTTACTTTCTCCCTGTTTAGCACAACAATCTCCCATCTTGTTTTCATTACATTTATCATTTACTATCTATTTATAGATAACAATGCTCCAAAATGGCTGTGCATGGTACGTCTGGGTCTACACAGATCGTGCACCCACTACCTTCTGGTAAGCAGCTGCTCTTATCTTGTGATAAATGTAACAAAAAGGTAGCTACAGCTCCTTCAAAGAGGGAAAGCTACCTTAAATGAACTTGAAATACCGCAGCCACACATACAAGCAGGAGAGCTGACACAGTTACCTGTTGCTCTGCAGCACTCACACACACATACTCTAGAGTTTTTTAAGGAATCTCCTTTAATTTTGTACCTGAGCTCCTGACAGTCTTTAAACAGTCATGTAAATGGCACCCAATGAAGTACAACACTGTGCTGGCAACTTTCTCCTGTCAAGTGGAAGGGACAGCCTGCAAAAGCACCTTGAACTGCAAGTGCTGTAGAGCAGGATATTCAAAGCTAGGTGTCCTGAAGGCTTTGGAAAACTCCCACTATGCATCTACCTTTTTCACTTACACCTGAGAAGCCTGGCCCTATGTTCACTGCCCAGGGGACAAGGGCAGTGGGCTGGGTGCAGGTTTCCTGCACTTCAGGCTGCTCTGCTCTGTAATGCAGCCTTAGGAGAAGGGGCAGTCAGGCTCGAAGGCATGACACTTCTTCACATCTCCAGCAAACCACAGAGCCCATCTCCATTCCACACGTGTGTCAGATGAGGTCACAGCATGGTATTTAAGGTGACACAGGCAGACAACAGACAGCTGAAAATCGAACTCCTCATCCTGTTGCCTATGCTTTTAAAACAGAGCTGCTGCAGAATAGCTTTTCCCTTAAAAAGCAAAGAGCCCCAAACTGACCCCTGCAAGATGGGAAGGTTCTGGGAGTAAGGGTCGGTTCCCCACTGCAGATAAGGTTGATTACTTCAGTAACAATCATGACTATATTACTTTGAGTTAGACTGATAGTTTCAGCACTAATTGCATAATTTCTTCTGCATTTTAATGGAAAAATACGTAATTATTGAATATTTACATAATTAATGTAGCACACACTTCAGCATTTTAAATGCCAAGCACCCACAACACAATTCTAACAACCTTGACTTGGCAATCCCCTTTTTTCTAACCAGGAAAAGATTAAAACTTAGGGTATAAACACCTTAACAACGCCCTTCAGATACATTTGGTCTCCACCACAGCCAGCTCTTCCCTTCACCCTCCAGTCCAAAACCCAAGGGAAACAAAAGCCACGTACTGTGTGCTGTGAGGGAAATCGAGCAAGTGCGTCATGGTGACAAAAGGGTGGCTCAGAGTTTCAATGGGTGTTATCCTCTTATCTGCATCTATCGTCAACATCTTCTTTAACAGATCTATAAACTCCCGCCGGTCTGCCTTTTCCACCAACATATCACTTCCTTCCAAATCCGTTGTCATGTTTACCTAAAGGAGAAACGACAAGAGTGAGCGCCAAAGGAAAGAGCAGATGGTCAGGTCTCCAGCAAACTGTGTTTACTCCTCGCTGGAGCACATGCCCTGCAAGCCTCCCTGTCTAAAGGGGTAGTTGCTGAAGTCACACGGCACACTCTGGCTGGTCATCTGGCCTGTGCATGTCAGATCTCTAGACAGACTGTTAAGTGTTCAGCTCGCTTGGGTCAATGGCTAATGAAACACTTAGTCACCCTCCACTGATGATGAACAGCTTTCATGTGGTAGCAGGCAAGCTCTCATAATCAGTGTATTTATCATACAAAGTACTGTGCTATCAGATACTTATCTATGTGTCCCGTGAGCAAGAGATACATAAAATACACAAAAATTCTCAGAAGTTTTATGAGAAACATCCCATTCATGTATCAGGTGTCAGGGAAAAAAACACCACGTTATTTCATGCATTTATAAAGTCTCCCCTGATTCCAGTCTTCCATTTCTGCATATTTGCTTATCAGTGCTACCATGCCTAGACTTTGCTAGTACAAACTCCAGTGTTGAACCAGTTTTGCACAATGATTTGTGTGTTAGCACAAACTCCTGTCGCAGGAGTGGTTATGCTGGGATTACCTTTCGCAACTATATGGAATTGACAAGTGAATTAGTACTCCCCATTCCCCCAGACAGCCACATTTTACAGAGAGCACTCTTCTACAGCCATGGTGAGTATTTCCAGTGTCACCATTTATCAAACAGAAATATTAAAGCACAGAGAACTAAGGGACTTGCCAGTGGTCACACAGAGGAGTACTGCATAGACAAGAGAAAACGCAGGATTTCAACACTCAGAGATGTGACTTAGTCATTTTCCAAGGCTGCTTTACTATGGCTGCAGTCACCCCTACAAAGCTGGATATAACAGCTAATTTGGTAGGCATAATCCTGGTATTTTTCAGGAGCTGGCACAAGTACAGGATGTGCAGAGAACTCATGTAATTCCCTTTTTTTAGTGCTGCCAGAAGGCATGTAAACAGTCTTCCTGGTTACTCACCAATGCTCTTACCTGTGCCATATCATCCAAACAGTTGAAAATATACTTTCTTGCTTCCTTCGACTTAATCCCCGTCTCTGCCTCATGATCATCTGGCGTCTGCTCAAAAAAGGACAGAGGCATTGACCAACACTGCCCTGCAGTCAGCTGTGCTTATGTGCCCACATGTGCCTCATCCTGTCCTCATCAGAGACCACCGTGCCTCTCTTGCCTGACCAGACAACATCAATGTGATTTCTGCTATGGTTATGTGACATCTTTTGTGTCACAAGGTGATTTATCTATTCCCTTTCACTTCTGAGGATCCTCCCAACTATGGTGGGTGTCTTACACCCATCCTAGCTCAGCATCCTATCCTTACAGCCAGAAGCCCACTGGCCTGTCTCCCTGGGGGACTGCATGCAGCCAAACACACTGGCACACGAGACTCAGGGCTCACCTACATTACTAGTGGTTTTGACTGTCAGAATTAAAATGCTTGCCTTTTTTCCCCCCCAATGCATTAGATATTAGAGCAAAGTCTGCCAAGGGCATGTTTCATTTAAACTACACACCAATCCACAGACTACTTAGAGGAAGATTTCCAGGTCAATTCTAGACTTAAATTTCCCATAAAGCAATGCTGAGCAGGTGTGTTATGGGCTGCAGACTTTGGGGATGGCAGTTTTACCTTGGGCCATACCCACCCCAATGCCTGTACTGCACTGCAAAAAGCAGAGACCTAGGCTCTGAGGTGACCTGAATATCTCCTCAATTCCAAGCAACTGCAAGGTAAAAGAAATAAGGAAATGTCTTCCTACCTTCAGTCTCCACAAAGGATATGGTGAGTCTGTATCCCTGTTGAAAAACCTCGTAGTCTTTGTCCCTGCACTTAACAAATACTCTGCTGGTAAGCCCTGCGTCTGTGAAATATAGCGAATCTGTAAGAGAAGGATGAGAGGTCACTGTTCATCCTGTGAAGATCTCTGGAGGTCTTCCCTGAAGGAGTGCAGGAGGCATTTGAAACAACGGAACAAAAAAAGAGAAAACTTAGCACGCAGTTAGACTTCACCCAAAAAACTTCAGTGCAAGGAATGAGAGGAAAGAGAACTTCCCTATGGAATTCCCTCCGTTTATCATGTACATCACTGGAAACTCACCCTAAAGCACAGTCCCACAAGTCCCACTAAGGACAAAGACAGGAAAGCCCCTAAGTTTTGCAGATCAGAGAAAAGATCCAGACAGCTATTTCAATGGGGTGTCTCATCGCTTTGCACCTTTTTATGTCACTCCCTCCTCTCCCAGAAAGAATTTCAGCAATTTGCTATTTTCTCTCTAACTTTTGCTGGTTTTCCTCCACCTGAGTGCACAGCCTGTCCTGGGAGCAATTTGAAGTTCAAAATGGAAGACTATGAAGTGACTGTCTTTGAACTTGGACGAAATATACTCTCAAATGAAGTGACACCCTCATGCCATGTAAAGTACTTCATCTCTAATGACAACTGCATGATGTCATTTATTATGTGGGTTACATCCACAAGCATGATCTCATTGGCACCCACACAGCTAAAAGATACTACACATGTTTCCAGGATCTCCAACTTTTATTTTTTTATAAAGGAGAAAGGGTCTGTGATTACACAATTAAAGAGACACATGCCTGGGGTGCCACATGAGACCTTAACTTTGGTATCTTCTGACTCCTGAACGTTTTGTTCTGAAAAATTGCTGCAGACTCTGTAAAACTGCTCAAAACAGTCATCTACTCTAGAAAACTCCAGGGAAGAATGGAAAGTGATTTTTAGAGAAGAGACAGAGAGGGATAAAAAAATTAATGAAGGCATAAAAATCAGCTGTTGTTTCAAAGACCTCCAAGCACTCAGTGCTTGGAAGGACGCAGTTCACTGTGCATGGCTTGCTCAGCTCTGCTGCTCCTTAGGTCCATCAGAAGAGCTCATGCACCAGAGAGGCACCAAGATCCTGCCCCAGTGCTGCAGCAAGGGGCCAGGATCAGCCCCTACCCCTTTCCCAGCTCCCCAGGAGCCCTCCTCATACTTTACTAGAGGAAGCCTTGTGCTGGGCAGTTAAGCTGGACAGTAAAGGTATGGTGATTTCTTTTTCAGCTGCATGTTTTATGGTTTTTGGGGTGCAAATGGGAAAGGAAAGAAATCCACTCTTCATGCTTGGTATGTGATTTTCAAACGCTTGTAAGTTTTTCAGCTACGTCTGATTTCCTTTGGAGTCACTAACAGCCCTGCTCTTCACTGCAAGTTATTTCCCCTGCCAAATATTACCTTTAGAGCTCTGAGTAAAAAAATACTAGTTTCAAAAGAAGAGTCAAAACATTTAAATTTATGAAAAACTTATTATCCTGCTTTTTTTTTTTTTTGTAAAATCTATTTCCTAAAAGAAAAAAGACCCTTTACAGGCTGCATTTGCAGACAGCTAAGATCAGCGTGAAGAAGACTGTGGGAATGGAAAGTGTTCCACAGCCCTGGCTTCCAGCAGCCGCTGTGTTATCAGTTTTAGGACTACAAAAAGAGCACAAAAGCCTATAGGGAGAAAAAGGACGACAGCTTATATTAACTGGAAACCTACATCAATGCGAACCTTCTCCTTCTTGTCATTGCTTTTAATATGCACTCTCATAAAAGGGTTATGAAATGCAGCTGAGTTTGTGCAGTTTCTTCTAACAAATAAACCTTTATTCAGCCCTTGCTGTTACAGCAGAGAAAGGGTGCCTGCTCTGCTCAGCGAGGAGAGACATGTACACAGCTCTCCAGTCAATGGCAGCGTTGACTCTTGATTGAGATTTCACTTAGGCAGGCAGGTCTTAAAAGCCAGCATACCAAGCACACCGGTTACCCAGAATAAACACCCCAGGTGGATAACGACAGGGTTGTCTTGGGAGGGTAAGAAACACAGACCCCTCATTAGCAAAAGTGAAAAAGCTGGCATCTGTTCACTCTGACAAGAGAAGGGAAAAGCACCCGTGCACTTACCAGGACCCGGGGCAATATCCATACCCACCTGATCATACTCCGAAGCTCCCGGGTATAACGGCCAGCCCAAGAACAGCTCTGCAATGACACATCCCAACGACCACATATCGATTGCTTCACAAAATGGTAAACCAAGGATGATTTCAGGGGCTCTGCAAAGGAAGAGGTTAGAAAACATCAGCAAGGGGAGCAGACCCACTCAGCTGGCATAGGGTGGCTGGTGCTGATTGGGACACCCATGGAGCTGTGGCCAACAAGTGTCACTGCTCTGACAGAGCTGAGGGACCCACTGGCTACCGGCAAAGTGCCTGCTAACCAAACATTAGTTGGTGAATATTTATCCTTGCAGAGGAGTACTATGGCTGTATACAGCCAAAAGACAGCCCTATGTTTTGCAGCATTTTGTAAAGGAGAGTGTAGTGGGTTTATGTAACCACTGTTATTTTCATTCAGCAAGTGGGAATTTGAAGCCACCCACTTAAGGCCCCAACTCGAGGCTCTCAGGCCCAGCTCACTGTCCTGTGGAGAACTGAGCAGATTCCCCATGGTGAAGCATCCTCCGTTCACACAGATTGGTGGGTTCACGAACAGCCAGACATGAAATAATCATTATAGGACTGGTATAAAAGGATTACTGACTTTTTAAACAAATGGCTGTAACAATAAATCAGAGAATAACGTAATTAGATCTATTAGACCTAAGCTTTTTCCTCAGGAGGAAGTAGCCATAAAGTCTTCCTTTCCCAGTCTGTCCCAGGCACCTGATTAGATTTGCTTTTCCTTTTCAGCCCAAACAGTCAAAATGCAGTGGCACTCTGACTATGCATTTATTGTCGGCTTCAGGAGATGCCACCAAAGCACCTCTGCCCCTCCCCTTCCAAGGGGAATCTGTCCCACTGCTTGGGATAGTTTGAATCCTTCTTCACTGATGCTGAAAAGGTCTGTATGACGAGGTTAGACAAGCTCGCTCAACTCCAGTGGCCAAGGTGAGATGAGATGAATCCTGACCTTAGTGCCCCAAATGCTCTGTTTCAAAAACAACTTCTTTGTGGAAGAATGAAAAGGATTTTACAAATACTGAAAACCTTATACACACACAAACACCTTCCCTACTTTTCCCACCTCTGCCTAAATGTCCACATGCAGTTCAGTGACATAGTTTCTACTCTACACTGGGATCACCGAAAGCTTCTCTCCTGCTCTTTTTGCAACATTTCTAGAGCCCCAGCTTCTGGAGTCAGGTGATGTACAGCAGAAAGAGTAACTTCCTTTCCCACACTCCTCTAACTATAAAGAAAAAAAAGAAGACAGAGAAAAGAAATGCACACTGCTTTAAAACTTTCATAATTTTAAATATAGCCTTGAGATTTCTTGGGCCCTGATGCATATCTTGGGAATGCCTGGGGTTGACTATTTAGCAAATCAAGTGCCACCATCCGAAGCTTGAAATAGGACCCATGGTTCCCAGTTTCCCATCTGTCATCAGGATAAGATCTGACAGTAGTGAGATCATACTAAGAATTACCAATTGCAGTGGAAAATATTATGTTTTAATCACACCACTACAATCATGTGAAGACAAGTCTTTAGCCAAGAAACCAAGCAAAATGGGTAATTTTTTCCAAAGAAAGAAGCAAAGGCCTTGTAGTAAGAAGCCATGCCCCATTTTCAGTCCACAAACTTCCACAACTTTCGGTTGACCTGTAAAAATAAAAGCCCCAAAATATCTATTCTCAAACCAGCAATGCAGAATGTAAAAATTTCAGGAAATTCTGGGATTCTAAAGTTAGAATACTTTGTGTCATTACCACAAAAAATAAGCCAGAAACTTAAAAAGTGGCTACCTTTAGCCCTCCTAGCTACATCTGTGTTTGTTGTCATACTCTGCTGTTCTTCAGCCCACTGTGACAATTTTTTTTTTCTAACACCAATTTCTCCTTATGAGGAAGGGGTTAATTTTCCTCCCTTTCTCCCTTTTCCATCATCCCTGTCATCCCTGCACACTACTCGACACCTAGACAAAATGCAGAGAAAAAAAGACAGCTATGGTGACCTGAATCTCATTACTATGTAAATCCTGCATTCAAAGCCATCTGCCTCTCCCTGTCTGCCTTCCACTTTGTGAACGAAATGCCCCTGGTCACTAATGGGAGCTCAGCCACGCATCGCCCCCCCCCCCAACTTCAAATCCCTCCCCCTAACTCAAGTGGAGGGAGTGGAGGGGTGCACTATCGGTGGGATATTCCCGATGTTATTTTGTGGAAAAAACTCCCTGTTTATAAAAATCGCTTGCACAGCTTTCGTATGCAGCACACATCTCCCTCCCTCTCTCCCCACACTTATGCTGCCAACACCTCCAGACCCCGGCAAGAAGGGATGACCTAGAATTTTAGGCTCCAATATTTCTATTTTTTTTTTTCTCCTGAGTCTTTGGCTGTCCAGTGGGTTTTCCTTAAAGCTGCACTTTCTGGAATGCAGTGATTAGGAGACAATTTCTTTTCTACACGCAAAAGAAGTTTTGCATCTCTGCTGCTGGGAAGAAAAGCACAAGCCAGTGCCCATATTATTTAAACACATAAAATGCAACTAAACGGAACACCATTCATTCTATTAAACCAGACCTATCCTTTTAGGGAGGGGAGATGGTGAGATAGTTTTATTTTATTTTACTTTATTGAAAGCTGTATTCGCATTACACAATTGAGCCTAAATGTTAGTTGCAATCTTTGCCCGTTAAGTCCCAAACAGATGATCATTTTGGAACAGTGATGAGAACATCTGTGAGAAGGGGGCCAGATCTAAGTGATATGGTGCCCTGCGTACACCACTTGCTGCACCTTCCTCCCAGACTTCATGTCATAACTAGGATTTTTCCATGGACAGGGAGTGGCCCTGAGACAAAAAGATCTTGTTAACTTAATTAAGCAGTCATTAGGACAGCCCAAGAACAACAGGTATTGGACACCACACAGGTTCCCAGATTTTTAGCCAGCAGACACCTCCTTGTCTGCTGTGTGAAAGAGAGAGTTGGAGTCAATAGAGGCAGTAGTGGTCTGCCTGTCTGAGATGGCCAATGCCAATTTTGGTGGAGGATGCTACAAGTTTTGCAATGAAAGAACTCGTCCACTGATAAAATACCTCTGAACCTCTCTTGGGTGGACATTGTTCTTCATGCTCAGTTAGGGATGCATACATCCCTCTGCATATAGACCTGTATCTAACATGTGAAACTCCTCTCTTCCTTAACATAAACATGTCAATTTTTTAAGACAAGGTGAGATCTTGACTTCAATCACATGTTGTGGCACAGAGTTCCATAGACAACCTTCTGCTTTGAATAGCATCTTAACTCAGTTGTTTAAAGCCTGATTTTCCTTCATCATGTTTAAATTTGTTACTTCTCACCTCATGTTTACACAAATTGGTCTAGAGGTGAAGATGGAAGTGCTTGAATCACCTTTCCTTTAGCACAAGCTATTTTTGTGTCTCTGCCCTGTTCTCCCATGTCTGTAGCACCTTATGCCTTCTCAGTGTACCACCCCACGGATGTTTCAATCCACTTCCATTGCCTGACCCTACAACTCCTCTTTCTGACATGACTGCTTGGAGACAGGCTGAACTGACCTAGAAAGAGTTAAACATGAGGATATTCCCTAGACTTATTTTACACTATTTGCAGAATGCTTTTGCATTCCAGTCTTCCCTAAGCTTAATATTTTGTTTGCTTTTGGAGTGACATGAGGCATTTCAGCAGATGTTTTATCTGGGAGATCCTCTGAGACACACAGTCCTCCCTCCAGAAGAGCTGCAGTTAATTTAGGACATAGAATTATGTAGAAATAGTTCATGTTTCCTCTTCCAATGTTTACTGCTTTTCAGTACTGCACTGATCTGACATAATGTTTTCTGTAATCTAGATACAGCCCTTTAAATGCTCCTCACTCTTTTCTGTAGCCTAACCTAAGCAAGTGTGTGATATCTGCACGCTTGAACACTTCACTACTGGTCCACCACTTTTTACAGATAAGTAATGTATTAAATAACTATGGTCCTAAAATGTCCACTCCAGAACTGATCCTTGAATTCCAAAAAGCACTCAGATCTAGCTCAGCAATAAGAATGGTGTAACTGTCTTTTCCAAAGGGACAGAAAGCAGTTTCCATGTCTTGGTCCCTTCTCGTGTGGGATTTCTCCATTCGGCAGCTGCTAACACTATGCAACAAGGGAAAATGCCCTATTGAAGTGTGCACATCAGAGTATTGCCATCATAAATCGGAAGGACAATGCACATGGCAGCAGGTCCTCCTGGAACAGCAGTGAGGTCTTCAGCAGATCCCTCCATGGCTGCATAGAGAAGTGTTTTTTGTACCAACAGTACATTTGTTTGTTTTTTTTTTTAACACAGACTCACTAAACCTTTCAATTGTGGTGAGGATCTAGTCTGACACCACACAATGGCAGCCCATTGCCAGATACCTTGATACATACAAGAACATCCCCATTTGCTGCTCTCTGCCAGTTTTTTGGCATCTGCAACACGCTTGGCACAGTAACTCCTGTCTCCTGTACAAGACGCATGGAATGAAAACAGAAAACTTTGCCCTCCTGTCCTTCCTCTTCCATGAGCTGCCCTCTATGTCTCCCAAAAAAAGGCACTCCCCTTCTGCATGTGCAGGCACAACCTGTTCTATAGCTCACACAGATCTCAGCAGCACAGACCAAAGATTTAGAAATCATTTGCCACCAACCTGGGAAAAACTGAAGGGCCCTGCCAAGAGCCTCTGTCTCCAGAAGAAAAGCAACCAGCCCATCCCCACTTTACACATCTGTTACCCCTTTCCAACCAAATTATTTGCCTGGACAGCAAAGGGTGAACTGCTCCTTGGCTCAGCCCTGGGTCCAGCAAGTCCCTCACTACATTGGAGCCCAGCTTGAATGTGCCCATGTGTCCCAGAGAGCTGCCGGTGTGGGGGACCCAGGGCATGAGGGTCCACGTGCTGGCAGCACTCACAGGTCCTCAGAGGCAGAAGTGCCATTTCATCATTTGCTTGCACCTCACATATGACCCCATCCTGCTTTCAGGCCTGCCGCTGGCAGAGTATTTACTTTAGCAACCCTGCTTTGTGGCAGGGTAATTTCATTGTCTGGTGTTTCTGTCAGGAAAATTAATTACCAGTCTAGCTCACTGGCTTTTTCACCCACACATCACAGGACATTAAAAACAAATGCCAAAAAAATTCATTTCCACAGACTGGGATTCAGAGAGCTGGGCTCTTTCTGAATTTTAAAACTTCCCTGCAAACTGTCCTCCTCAGGGATAATTTACCACCTCTGGTAGGGTCCCACGGCCAAGTGTGATAGTCTCAGCAGAGTCCTTCATGGACAAGTATACATATCAGACAAAAATATAACTCAAAACTTGATACTTGCTGGCACCTTGAGCAGAAAGTGTTCCTGCTTCTCATCTTTGGGATGATGCTTCTAGAATAAGGTTGCAGGCAGCTGCAAGCAGTGCAGACAGACCTCCAGTAATGATGTCTCTGAGCTGACATACATAGCTCCTGTCTTACTCTACCTGCTAGTCTCACCTGCTAAAGCCTGAATTCTAGGAAGCAGCAGGTTTCACATCTCCACCCAGGAAGCCCCAGGCAGAGGCAGAGAGGCAGGAGCTGAAGCCCTCTGCCTGAGCAGGCAAGCACTGACCAGCTGCACACCCAGGGCTTGACCCCACTCAGGGCTCGTGCTCTCCCATGCACCAAGATACCTCCTGTGAGGACAAGGAACTGCATTCTTCATGTGTCTTACAAAGGGGTTTTTATTCAATTGAGGGGGCTCTATCCTCCTCTCAGGTGAACCATTTCTTTGGCATCGTTATGGACTCTCATACCCATTCACTCGATCCTTTTATATTTTTTATCCACTTTTTATTGCCAGATACCACAGGATGCAAAGTGCTCTTAGCTCTTATTTAATGAAGTGGAGTGCACACAGCATCTTTTTTTGTCCCTCTGTACCTCTCAGACCCCAAATCACTTCTTAAGTGAAGGCATGTAAAAGGAGACAGGCTCATATTCTGGAAGTAAAACGTTACCGTTGGTATTTCCCTCAGCCCTCCTCCTCTCCACTTGCACAGACAAGTGGAAGGGATGCAGACATCAAATATGGATGACGCCGAGACGAAGGCCATCCTCTGCTCCAGAGTCTGTGATAAAGCCAGCCATCAGGGCCAGAGCTTAACACCTAGAAGCATCAACAGCTCCTGCTCGCTCACTCACTCCCTGTCCCACGCAGTGGACAGGAGAGAAGCTCCAGACCCCACCTGTGTCACTCTCTGCAAGGGAGAGATGGGTTCACCCTCATTGCTGGCCTTACAGAGGGACTTCTGCATTACTCCTGCATCCCCAAGTTCTGGAGTCAGTTCGAATGCTCAGCTGAAACCCACAAAGAAGTGGTAAAGCTCTGCAGACCATTTGGTGGGGCCTCAAGGACTGTGAGATGATCTCTGGACCATGTTGGGAAACACCAATCCAACAGAATCTCAGCAAGGGACATCCCTGGAAGTCAGGACTTATCCCAGAACATGCAGGCATGCTATGCCTTTCAGATTCCAGTACAGAGTTCAAACCCTGGTGAGTTTAGTCAACACAGGTATTTATGAGGGAGGGAAGGGGCCACTGAGGAATGCCACCCCATCTATCACAGTTTGCCCACAAAGATGTGTTGGTCTGAGTGATAAGCAGGGACAGTGCCTCTAAAGGGCCTATAAATACATTCTCTACTTCACAGGTACATCTGGTTTCTGGAAAGGATTGTAGGTGTAGCCTGAGCCACTTACAGGGCTGTCAGACCACCAGCACAACCACCACTAGAGGGTAGCTCCAACACTACATTGCTCACATTGCCCTCACCCATCCCTCAAGATTAGTCTGCAACACATCAAAAAATATCTGTATCAGCTCAGAGGACTGGAAGCTGGATCCCCTCAGCCTTCGGTGATGGTTTATATTACAGGACATAAATATAAACTGGAGGCTGGTAACAAGTGAGGTACTGCAGGGGTTTATCCCTCACCAGTTTTGTTTAACATCTTTATCACTGACCCGGAGGAGGAGGCAGAGTACATTCTCATTGAGTTTATGGGTGATACCAGACTGAAGAGACCTGGCAATGCACCTGAGGGCAGGGCTGCGACACACAGGGACCTGGACAGGCAGGAGACATGAGCCAATGGGGACCTCCTGAAATGCAGCCAGGACAAACTCCGAGTCCAGCCCCTGGGATGGATGAGCCCTGGTGACAACTGGGGAACTGCTCAGCTGGAGTGGCCATGAGCACCTTGACTTGCGGGGCAGTGGGCACGAAACAAGGACCCAGGTAACAGCTGCCACAATAGCCTCCCTGGAGCAGGGCCAGCAGACCAAGGAATGTGGTGACCCACCTCCAGCCACATCTGGACACCACATTCAGCCTGGGGACTCCAGTGTATGGCTGAACTGGAGTAACCTCAGTGTGAGGAGGGACGGTCATGGCATACGTGACAGCAGCCTGCCTCCTTCTCCTCTGCCACATGGAGAGAACGGTGCCAGGCTATTCACTCAGGTTGGTAGCAGGAAGTGGAGATGACAGACAAACTGAAATGGGATGGTTGCCACTGGGAATGGGGAAAACACCTCCACTGTGCTGATAAATGAACCACCAGCACAGGCGGCCCTGAGGGATTGTGCAGTTGCTATCCTTGGAGGTTTTAAGACCCAGCAAGACAAAGTCCTGATCTTTATCTCATGGCAGACCCTACCCTGAGCATCAGGTTGGGCTAAATAAAAGCCCCTTCCCACCCAAACTACTCTAACTCTGTAAGGTACAGTAACTATACATTTCTCAGTAGGAAGGTCACTAAGATCCTTCTGCATGCAGACCAAATATTACATAGCTGGGAGTGCTTTGGGGGTACAGATGCAGGTCCCAGGGTGTTTTTATCAAGTGTACACACACAGAGTTAGGTCTTTTAAAAACAGAGAGCGAGTTACACAACAATTACTCCTGAACTTGACTGGCGTAATTACCAACCAGGCCTAGTGAGCCTATCATTGCTAAGGGCATTTAATAGCAAATAAATCATAAAAGCTGAATATACTACTCACCCCTTGACACCACTCATGTTCCACCAGGGAAGGGTGAAAAAATACTCCAGAGAACGGTGTCAGAGGCTGACAGGGTTAGCCCGGACCCCAGGAAAGTCACCCACTCCCTCCCTGTCCCAATCCTGGGCCATCCAATCAATGTCTGTGTCACTCCTGGCAAGCATTCAGCCAGCTTGTCTTACAGACCTCCCATGGCGGAGCATCCATAGACTCTGCTGGGCCCCAGAGGACCTCACCCCTCGTAATTTTAAGGAATAATACAGCTGTGCATAGCTGATTTTATGTCATGCTTAATTACAACTTGTTGTCAATCTGGCATCTATGTAATACATATGGAAAAACATAATACGTCTCACTTGACTTTGCCTATACCCGGCTTTCTGCCAGGCTGCCCCTCCTCCCTCTCTTCACCCTGCCTTGGCCTCAACACATACTCAGTACCTATAACCTTGTCTCTTTTTCTCTCTTGCTTACTATGTCTGTCTCCTTTTTCTGTCTCATCTTTTGCCCTCTCTTCCTGCACTGACTGTGGATGAAGAGAGAGGCAGACAATCCACACAGGAGCTCTGAAACTCCCTACCTCATGGAGGGGATGCACACCATGCACCTGAAAACACAGCCCTACATTGCCATGGGTTTGCATCCATCTTTAAAAATCAGGTGTCACATAGACACTCACATGTCAGGCACTCCAATAGGATCCTGATGCTCACTGCCACCACCCACATGAGGCTCTTGGAAAAAGCAATTTCCATAGGTTAATCCTGGAAGACTTTCAAGTAAACCGCACTTACATATCAAGCATTTGTCATCACTTTGCACCTTTCCTGGGATTAAGAAAGCTGGATTCAGCCATGAACAAAGCCTGGGTTTAAATGGGGAGGGAGGGGTCCCTGCTGGGAGGCTCTTCACCACTCTGCTTTCCTACATACATTGCATATATACACTTCATTTAGGTTAGGGCCTTAAAGAAAACCTCCTGCTCTCTTCAGCTAGAGCATGTGAGCAAATAAATGACTGAAGCCCAAAGCTGGAGAAGGGAGCGCAGCTGTTTGTAGAAACAAGACAAAAGATTTAGAAACAGTTGCTTTTTTCCCCCCTCTCCCATGTCAGGCTGTTTACAGAAACCAAGGGATGAAATTTTGCAGACAAAACCACTGAGAGCAGCCTGTCAGTCTCGGAGGGAAGGAGAAAGGGAGGGAGAGGGAGGGGAGCGTAGGCTTCTTTCAGGATTATGGATCATTGCTAAATTGCTCTATCAATTATTAAACCCATCACTCAAAGCGCAGTAACCAAAATATAGCAGATAAAGCCTTTCTCATCCACTCTACCAGCTGTTCTCCTTCTCCTAAAGCCAGAGGGGAATGAAAATTCCCATAGTTTATATTTTATAAACATAATTTTCCCCATGCCTTGAAAATAAAGATTTTTTGGACAAGGTACAGTAGAACTGAGCCCACAGCAGGAAGATACTACAGGAGAAGTTGCCCTTTTGATTAGCAGATCGAAGGAATAAAAAAAAAAATCTCTCCAATCAATATAATTTCTTAACACTGACAGGTTAAAACATTTGTCTGTTAATAAAGGAAGAGGCAGGCCCCAGCCATCAATAGCTGTTAGTTGCTATTTGCCACTGCCACTGAACTGATCCAAGATCAACAGCAGGGTGGGCATGGTCCTAGGAAGGGACAGGACAAAGTGGCACGAGGCACATGGTCTGGCCAGTGGCTCTGTGGAGAAGCAAACTGCAAACATATAACCAGGATGAGAGGAAGCCCTGAGAGCAGTGCTGACAAGGAACCACATGGGGAGGATGACCAGGATCTGACATCCAGCTGGAAAGGCTTCCATGTGGCTGCTGATGTCTGAATAGACACGAGTTTTCAGCAGCACTCTGTGCACTTGCTGGAAGCATTTACCATGCACATCACCTGAAGCACACACACGCCCGAGTCCTGGCGGGGGCCTTTGATGCAGCTCAAGTTAAGCATGCATTTAAGTGCTTTGCTGAACCTGATTCAGCCAGCAAGTCCTCATTGCAATTTAGCTGGAAATCATAAAAGTCAAGAAAAGCCCAATAATGGAAAAGAAAGCCAGACCCTGGGTTTGACCAAGAGACATGCTAAGCTTGCCCTAGGCAGTAGTGATCTTTGCATTGTACATCCCTGGAGGAAGCCCTACTGGACTGACCACAGTCATGCTCGTCTCTTCGGACTCAGAAATGCAGGAATCCATAAACTTCGGAGGAGGTGAACAACACAGAGCACCACAACCATTGCCCCCAGGGGTCATCAGCTCCACGCTGACCCAGAAGCACAGAAACATGCACGGGGGGGGGGGGGTGTGATGCAACAACAGCTACATTCAGCACAGCACGACCTCTGGTTGTTCTCCGAAACAAAGGGCCGTGCACGGGGGGAGGGCTGGGGCTTTCCCAGGTTATGGAAGAAATCAGAGAATAGAAAAATCATAATTTGAAAACAAAAGCCCTATCCATGCCAGGCAGTGAATGGATGAGCTGCAACGTATTGGGTGCAGAAATCCCCTGAAGGAGGCATCTGATCAAGAGGGGAAGAATGCCAATTATGCGCTCCCATTCATGCCACTGCAATGAAAGCATAATTCTGACTCTGCTTTCTGACCCGCAGTATGCAATTTATGCAAATCCAAGCTGTTCTCGCTTCCCTCAGAGCCAAATGTCCACCAATGCCAGAGCTGGCTCTAACTTTTTGTTTTCCTTTTCAAAATCTATTGTTTTCACTGCTGAATATTTAAGACCTTTTGTTGTTGCTGCCGCGTTTCTTTGGAAATGAAATAATAATTGAAAAAATCCCATAGCACACAGAAACAAACAAAAGTTGACTTCTCATCTCCGACGGCCTCCCATTCTGCCACCCTCAGTTCCATCCCAGCCCCTTATCGTTCCAGCCCAGAACCCTGCCATGTAACGGCCAAGTGAGGCTTCTCGTGTCTGATCTGTAACGTTCCCGAGACTTTTGTTTGCAGCAAACACTGGAAGTTGCATCAAGCTCCATGGTGGTTTTATGGGATTAGCCTGAATGCTGAGCCAACTGTCAATAAAAGGCTCCAAACGATTTCTATCCCTGGCAAACATGGATATGAACCAGACTCAGGCCATGATCCTAAGATTGGCTTCACAGAGCAAGTAGCAGGTCTGAGGCTAAAAATATCAAATTACTGCAGCCTTCTTTTATTTTTTTCCCCCTTTTTTTAATCATGTCTACTGGCCGCTTTCTTTTTTTATAATTAGAAAAAGACAAAGACAAAAATAAAGTACTTATCCTGCCTGCTCCTCGGAGAAAGGAGCATTGCCCTTTACTTATCTCTGAAGAGCCACACAGATTTAATATTATTATTAGCAGCAACTATTTGTATTTCTGTAACACACAGAAGTCCCGGCGGAGACCGGAGCCTCATAACGCTAGACACTAAAACACAACGTGCTAAGGGACTGTGTCTGCTCCAGAGAATTGATGATCTAAGACGATGCGTGGTGACAGGGGAACAGATTGGTGGAGCAGTTCGCCCAAGATCACACGGTGAGAGCACAGCAAAGCCAAGAAAAGAAGCAGGGTCCTTGCGAACAGCGTGCCATATCTATTAGACCCTGTCTTCTAGTTATGGTATTAGGGAATAGCAATAACAATACATGGATTTGAAGGCTCTTGCAAAAGAGATGGGTAGTACTGAGGTAAGGCAGATTTTAGGGCAAAATGACCTGTAGATACGACCCAGCAAGACAGCAGCCATGTTGGGAACAGCTCATAAAATCCAAGGCTCACTTTTAAGCCCTGCTTGGTGAGTCACAGCACCCTGCCTACACTATGAGGACCTGCCTGGTCTACAAAGAAGTTTAAAGAAAAATCCTGGGAATGCCTGCCCATCAGCACATGGAGGTAGGTGTGTGTGGCTGGGAACAGCAGGGACCCCTCGGAGCTGCCCCAGTTGGCTATTCCTGCTGCAGAGATTTGAAAATCTCCACTTTCAACTCAAGCCCCACTTGAATCAGCACAGTCAGCAGAGCAGGTGACAACAGCCCCCCGTACAAGTAGCAGGGCACAGCACTGTGGAAAAACATCCCTTTTCCACAGATTGCAGAAACACATATCCACTCTGAATTTAATTTATTTTTATTGCATTTATATTAGGGCCAACATCTGGAAGTGTTAAGTAGAGCCCTACTGTACTGGATGCTGTAAAAAAATCTAAGAAAACAGTCCTCGCACTAAAGGACTTGCAACCGAATTTCGGATCCCTTATCACCCTGGAAATAAAAGCTCAGCACCTGCTAAGACGGGATCTGCAACTAAGCCTGAACAAAACGCAATCCCTGACCCACTGGAGTGACCGCTACGAGCCTGGCTCCTGCAGCTACCATATTTTAGGGTCAAAGACTGCAATTGCTCCATTGTCCAGAGATGGAAGAGGTCCCTTGCAGCTGTAGCAGAGGAACAACTCCGACTTTAACCAGTAATGTCACACATCTTTCTGGAGCCAGACAGAAAACCAAAATAAAGCAAGAATGTGGTGTGCAAATAGTCCCAAAGGCACCATGATGCTTGAGGGGAGAAAGGCATCACTTCAGAAGAAAGACTTTTAAAATAAAGTCTTCTGCAAAGTTAAGTTCATTCTTTATTTAAAACCATCGCATGGAAAATTCAATTGTTCTCCAACGCATCTCTGTACCAAATCAGAAGCCTAAATTCAATCATTAAAGTGTGAAGCTGATGAATTTAAATCCATAGTAAGTGCAAATTTCAACACAATTTTAAGTAAGGACTCGCTCCCAACACCTTCATAACATGTCAACACATAGTCATATATTTGTTTCTGGGACTCTTCAAATGTCTCCTTTTACAGTTTCATTTTTTTCTTGCCAAAACAAATCCTTAAAGCTCTCCCACTGTTCTGAAAAAAATATAAACATTTCCTGCATGTTAAAATCTTAGGTGGCCATGACAGAAATTTTGGAGAGACAAATCTTGCAGAAAAAAAAAAAAACATATGAAAGAAACTTTTTGCCGTACTCGAAGGGAATTTGGATTGACTCCAATCTGATTAATTTTAACTACTAATTTGTCCTTGGATCATACTGCAGTACAGATGTCATTTCTTAATTTGACTGTTTTGTAAGTAGCCAGTACTGTCCTTGTAAAGGGCGAAGAAATCTCCATATATCAGTAATGTTTTTGGCTGAGGGTAAGTTTAGTAATTACTCCAGAAAAACAAATACAATAATCAGAAGTACTTCCCAGGACATGAAGGCAAAGATCCACCCTTTCTTGAAAGAAGGGGCTCTCTTATGTATACATTCCTATCTTCAATTATCGTGACTGCCTGTAACCATTTAGCTCTCTGCTAAGTCAACTGCAGGGTTCAAGAACATTTCCTGACATTCTTCACATTTTTTTTACATGTTGCAATTTTATCTGGTGTATATCATATGCTTTCCTCCAGAAATGCCTGAACCAAAATGTCCTCCTCCTGACAAAGGAGTTGGGGCTTCGTGAACTTGATTGCAGCTCTCAGAAACCTCATCATTTGAGAGCTGTGTTAGAAATTAGTGAAAACAGAGCAAGTTTGCCTTTGACAGGTAAAATCACAGTACATTCAAGCAGCAGGGGATGCAAATGGACCCAACACCTCCCCCTAAAGACACTTTCATCCAGTTCTAAGCCCATGAATTTATCGCCCCAATGTCTTGGAGCTTCCCTGTCCCTCCACCAAAAACCGTACAGTGTACACCTTTGGTTTCGTTACCTTCTTTACTTCACCCTTCCCCACCTCTATCCCCGCAGCTCCTTGACACCTATTTCAGCTGTGGAAAGCCATGTTTTTTGGTTTAACTGGAACTAAGACAGAGTCAGTGCTGCTGCCTACACTTCAACAGGCAGGCAGCCTCCAGCTGGGCAGGGGCAGGACAGAAGGTCCCTGCATGAGGGGCAGGTCACTCCCCACCATATGATTTACTACCAACACATGGCAATATTTAGGGAGCAATAATAAGGTGGTACACAAGCGCTTTACCAACAAACAAGATGGGGAAAGAAATAACTGTATTTCCCCCGTTATTCTAAGGGTAGGTTCACCAAAAGGTTAGTGAGAAAACAATGCAGGCCATCGATCACAGGGACAGCTAACCTAGAAAGGTTACTGCGTGTTCCTGCCTCATTTTTCACATCTATAATTACCCCGCCGCTTCTCCTCACGTCCCACCCATGGCCAAGCAGCAAATGCCAACCACCGCTGCTTTATTAATTATGTATTTTGCTTATGCCTGTTGTCACCGCCCCACAACGTGCCACGGCGGCTGAAGGATTAAGTAGCACGGCTCCTGTGATCCCCGCAGGGCAGCGTGGCCAGGGAAAGGGAGCTTGAGGGCTTTCCTGCCTTTCCTTCACCAGATGTGAGAAGCTACCACCTCTCAGCAGAGGCTGAGGTGGGACGGAGGTGGAAGGGATGTAGCTCTTTACACCGGCCCTGTGAGAGGGAGAAGCAATGTAGGGGCATATGAGGGAAGACCGTTTCCATTCATGAAGGGCTCAGATTTCTTTTGGATCTTCACCCAACTGAAACAAAATGCCAATATTGCTGAACATACTTAGCACCTCCTAAAGCGCAATCCTACTCCGAACAGTGCCTGTCTAAAAACAGCAACGCCAGGCTCCTTGTTTACTGCGTCTTCCTGATGCCTGATCTGAATTTCTCAGTCTAAAAGGAAAAAGAAAGTAATTTTTCTATCTACCAGTCCAGCAAACCCAACCTAGGCTTTAAGAGCCACTCTGGACTCCTTTCTTGCATATTTATGCACACAGACACGAGCAGCCAAATTATGGGTTATGCAGAGATGGGCAGGGGAAGCGCAAGGCAATGATTTGAAGACAACAAATTTGCAAGGAACTCGATGTGTTTCTACCCGAAGTACAGCACCACGTTTCTGATTCAGGGAAGCCTGAGGGTTTTTTATTTTTATTTTTTTTTTGCTTTGGGGAAACCTAAAATAACTTCCTTTGAGAATTTGTGTTCTGTAACCACCACTTCATCCTTCTGCAGTATTTCTGGATCCAGGCTTTTCAGCTGTAGAATAATAGTAAATATGTATAAAATAACGAAAACTTCTGCCTGATTGAGAACCATTTTCTGTTCTTGCTTTTTTCTGTCCCACCAGAAACTATAATTAATTCACGCTCCAACAATACTAAAATCATTATTTTCTAACTGCAACCATATCTGCAATGAGAGTCATTGCTGATGAAAAGTGGAATAGAAAAAATTTGCTGACAAAAGCAAAAAGGTTGCATGACAAAAGCCAGCACAATGATACAAAGTTGTATGCATGTCCTGTTTTAGACTCCAGAGAAGTTCAGAGAGGTAATGAAGAGAAAAACATCCTGGAAAAGCCAGTAGGAGTAGGCTCAAAAAGAAAATAAATACAGGATTTCTCTTGAGAAAAAAACCTAGAGCAAAAGCTTTTGCAGTGAGGCTGTTGAGCTCTACAATGTTCACCTCAGGATCCTGATAGCAAAGTACTAGGCACAGGTAGGACCCAGAAAAACCAAGGAGGTATAGGCCTCCTTCACACTGTCAAGGAAAACCAAAAGCACAGCACCTGTTGACTTGCTGACCTCCAAGGCTAACTCACTGTATCAAATGTAATGACTCTCACCACACCAAAATATTCTAATGTGGTTCCAAATGATCGTGGAGGGACAAAAAAAAAAAACCTGACCAAAAAGAAATAAAAATCACAGAGCATCAGACCAGCTGGATCCACAGCAAACCATGGAGAGGATGCTGGAAAAAATCCACAATTGACATTGGTTCCCATGTCCCAGAGGTGAAATGCAAAACCTCTCCTTCTCCACACGCTTCTCCAAACCCTTCCTCAGACAAACTCACTGCTCCCATGCCTGCAAGCACTCAGATGAGGCTTCCCTCAGCCAGGTTCTCAGGAAAGCAGCACAGGATGGCTATAACCATGACCAGCCATCTTCAGGATTGACCATGGCACAGATATTCCAGCTACAGGCACAGCTTGTTCAGCTCTTCACCCCCTCTTCACAGCTTCCCCCTTCACTCAGTGGAGTACCTCATTACTGAACCTTTGTGATGCTCCACACCACATCCCTGTTACTGGAGGTGATCCTGGCACCTCTTCCAGACCTGGTTGACAGTTGAGATCAAGGGAAAACCCACCAGGAGCACTGGCTTTTTGCACTGATGCCCATCCTGCACACAGACAAGGCACGGATGGCTCCAGACCAGAAGTCAGAGCTACCATCAGTACAACACCCGATCACAGAGCTCATTTGAATACAAGAGAGTAAAACCCACCTACACCTACTGCTGGCTGTGCTCTGTGCCCTCCTCCCATCCCCACCCTTGTGTTGACTACTCCAGGAAGGCCTGGTTTATAGTGATCTTCTTTCTTCCAGTGGAGAGGGCCACTAACACTGTGCCCAAGTACGGTTTGCTGGACCAAGGGAGAAGAGAACTGGACCAGGAGATATCTAAAGCTTCTGGTTTTGACACTGCCTGCAAGATCCTCAGGGACATCAAGAGAAGAGCAGGAAATGCCCTTATTATGTTTTCAGGGTAAATGACAAAATTTGAGTATCTCATGTATGATCAATTTTAAAGATCTAAATTTAATGATAGGAATTTTCTTGCCCTCCTGATTAAGCCCATTTACAGTTCTTTCAGATTGATGGTTTAGGCATAGATGGGGCATATGTGTTTGGGGACATTTCTTGGTATTTCTTTGAATTCCATTGTTTATTTATTTGTTACAGAAACAAAGAACAGTCAACAACACGGTACAGAGCCGCATGCTCTGGACTGGAGCAACAGCCACAGACCCTCCAGAATTGTTATGGGTTCTCTGAGGATCCATCTCACTCACTTTCAGAAAAATCTCTGCCTTTCCACTTTTCCTTGAAGCAGCAAACTAGATGAAGGAAGGATTAATTAGCTGATGTTTGTAAAGCCTTTTGAAGATGAAAAGTGTTATTTTTATTTTCAAGTCTCACCAAGGGAAAAAAAAAAATAAAGAAAAGGCCAGAGAAAGACTTCTGCTGTTTCCTACAGAGAGAGGTCTCAGGACTGAGCTCCTGTGCAGAGACACTCCTCCAACACTAGATATTAACTGGCAAGCCGCCACGCCACCGCAGCCCTTCCCTCGGGGCATGCATTAACAGGGTCTCTGCCCAGCTGCCTATTTTCATGAAACATGTAGAACTCAATACCACTGAGACCTCTCCCCCTGCATCGAATTTGCTTGAATTTGTCCACCAGATTCCAAAGTTGGGGGGAACACGGCAGCAGTGTGATCACACACATCTAATTTCTTTAGAAAAGCAGACTAAAAGCAAATGAGGAAGGCCCTTGAATACAGATGCAGAGTGCCTGGCTACCCAGAACTCTGATGGGCTATTTTCTCCTAAGTGTAAATTACAGAAGTGATTTATCTTTCTTAAACACTTCACACATACTGTTGGAATTTCTGTATGTGTCCTTTTTCTTTTTTTCCCCCCTTCTCCTTGTGTCTTTGGAATCACAAGGATGCACTCAAACAGAGGCATGCTGTGATGCAGGACAAGGATCCCCTGGCAGCTGGAGAGCAACAAGAAGCTTACAGGTGGGTGCCCTGCCCTAGGAAGACAAAAATAGCAAGAAGACAGACAGGATTGCAATGTATTAGCCAAGCTGTTCTTAACACCCAAGACAAGGATGACAATGAGCTGCTACAGGTCAGGCCTGAAGTGAGCTGGAAACCAAGAAGGGGAAGACTTTCTAGTGTGCAGCCCAATTTCAGCTCCTTCAACTCCAAGATCTCATCAAAATCTCGTGACCACCAAAAACAAACAGGATGTTTGCTTCGAGTTATCCTGTTAGGCAATAGGTAGAATATTAATCTCACTGATGCCTAAGCCCAGCTCCAGGTATGTTCACCCCCCCATGATCAGGGACAGCAGCACCTGTCCTGACCCTGCTTTCGTGTCAATTCCTTTCCCTGCTCTCAGCTCAGCAAGGCACAATGTGCAAGAGCTGAGAGGTCCTGCATAAAAACAGCCATCTGGTGAAGGGGCAGGAAGAACCAGTTAAAAAACAGAGTAGCTCCACCATATGGAGAAAATAATTCAGTTGGGCAGTGTAGGAAGAAGCAAACCCTATTATAATAATTGTGTTGCCAAGTGATGTTGCAGACTTGTTTTTCCCCTCACGGCTTCAGCACTGATTAAGAACAGAGCTTCCCCCATAACATGGCACCATCTCCACAGAAAGATCAAACTGTTCCCCCTAGTGACTTGTGGGAATACCATGTTAGCACCGAAATGTCTACAATGTGAACTGAGCATGGAGACAGGAACACTGCATTCCCTACCACCTTGCTTATACTTCCATTCTGAGTTAAAACACCAAGACTTCGGGATAAGCCAACCCAGTTCAGCTGGACGGTACCCTGGGGAAAGCTGACTCAGAATTAGCACACTAGTGACAAGTTAGGTTCGGAAAACTTCTGGCCCACCAAACCCAAGGACAGGCAATGAAAACCTGCTTGGGGTTAAGGCACCTCTCTTCCTCCACATGGGAACTCTGGCCCTCCCGTAATCACCCATGTATTCAGGACAGAGCAAATTAATAAAGCCCTGATTATAAAAGAAGTCCTTCTAGAACAGCTCCCCTTCTTCTTCAGGCTGTTGATAAAAAGGTACCAGGGGTGCCAGCTCCAGAAGTACTTCTTACTCTGCAGAGTGAAGGTGACTCCTCCCTGGAGATCACCCTAATGGCCTCCCCCCCACACGAGCTATTGAACCTGGGCTCCTAGGGTCCTGCAATCAGATTAGCATCACTGAGAGCTAATTATGAGCTAATGTCGAGTTTCCAAGGTCCCACCCTGGCTCTCCTGGGAATTGGTCAGGCAAGGGATCTGTCTCTCCTGCTTCTCCCTGCCCATTTCCCTCACAGACTAACAGGCAGCCCCTCGGACCACAGTGTCAGTACCATCACCTCGGTTAGCACGTGCTGCTGCTGAGCCTGGCACACAAGGCAGAATAGATGCCCAGGCCAGGCTATCACTGGGGCAAGGATAGATCTGGATGTCAAGCACAGCCACCGCACTGAATGATGGCAGGTAACCCCAACTCTCCTGCCTCTGACGGACATACCCTTCTGCTGAAACATTTGTTATGGGCGTGAGCTCAGTCTGAGTTCAAGGCATTAGCTTTCTCTTGGTAAAAAACTTGCTCTTCCCCCCTTTTTCCTTTGTTTCCACACCCTCCCCTACCCCCTTCCCCCTTTCTGCCTCTCATCCATCCCCACGCTGTGGCTTTCTACTGGCTACGTTTATTTCCAGACATGCAGGATTGTAACCAGAGAGATTTCCTTGCATGAGAAGCCTTGCAGCTTCCAGCCAAAATGGACAAATCCACTAACATCTCCAAGGGTGTGGAAGATGGAATGGGAAGCACAGCCTCTTGCTGCAGACATCATTCCCAAGCAAGCAAAATCCCACTCTGAGGCCAGTTAACGTATTAGTCATTAATTCTGGATAAAAGGAAATTTATTTGCATGGCCCTGCTTAGACAAGACTGAAATCTTAACGTGCCCCTCCCCCTCCCCCTGCTCTCCTTTAATACCTTATTAATATTATACGGCAGCACAAGCCAACATGCAAATAGAGCTCTATGCAAATACGACTCAACGCAAAGACAGCTGCACTTGGTTCAGTGCGTTAGTGCAACTCCAGAGGAATAGCCAGGGGAAAAATAAATCATATAGATGATAGAGAAAGCATGTCTTAGCTTCCAAATTTCCAGGGAGAAAGCCGTGTGTGCACGTCTGTCAGAGCAGAGCTTACCAAGTTTCATCAAGGAGATAAGGTAGTTAATACTCTGCTTAATTAGAGGCTGCAATGTTCTTTTTGGGACGCCAAGAGGATTGCCCTCCAAAGTGTCTAAGGCTCTGTCTTGCAAAACCTACTTCTAAAGTTGACTTAAAAGTACAACTCTGCTCACTAAAAGAAGTACAGTCAACTTTTCTGTACATTATTTCCCTGTTTACTATTTCACATCAAATACACTCAGTTTCTAGACAGAAATCTTGTTACAGGCTTTCCCTGAAGCACAGGCCTGCAAACAGCAGCCCTGAATTTGAAAGTCAATCACTTCCATGCCTTCCCAAGCACTGCTACCAGCACTGCATTAATTGCTGCTGGCAATCAACAGGTCCCCAGGTATAATGTTGATGAGGGGCAGAAGTATTCCTAACAAGAGAATTCTGAAGAGATACCTAACAGAATGAAAGTTTTACTTCAACACATACATTGTCTGGTCCCTTGGAGCAGAGTCTGGATCAAGGGTGCTCTCAGATCTGGTGATAACTATCACTCTGCTTGCAGGCAGGTATGAAGTTCCATTTGACTCTAGCTGTGAGAAGCAAGCCAACAGGTCAGCCCTTAGGGTGTGGGTAGTATCAGAAAGACCCAAGCACTTTGTATTTCCATAAAGACAGCTGTTGGACTTTCAGAAACTTTAAAATATCCAGGTAAGGCAAGGACTTCCCACTTCATAGCTGGGAAGACTGAGAGATGTAGCAGAAAAATAATTACAAAAAGTTCACAGAAGCAAACAAGAAAATAACTTCCTCTGTCCCAACCTTGTATGTTAGCCACAAGACCATCTTTAGTTACACATGCCAGGTTTAGTAGTAATACATATCACTGTAATGGGTGACCTTACATTTAGAAATATTTCTCAGCTGTAAAGGATAGCTGAGAAGGCACTAAGGTCACTTGGAGCACTTTTTGAGAACAAGCAGTCCAAGGAATGTAATTTTTGTTGAAGAACTATTTGGAAATGAGGTTCCCAGCTGGAAAGCTCATCTGATAGAAATGACAAAGGAACGAGGGCATCTGTCTTACCCAATAAATACTGAAACAACATGTCCCTGCTCTTAGCATAGGAACTGTGAGTCTCCAAGGAGCTGGAATTCAGGAGAGAACTGAGCAGGAACACCTTGCATCCCTCAGTGGTGACTCTTCCAGCTGACACCACTTCAGCAATGAGCCTGAAGGAAGGGCTTGTAGAAGTTATCTCCACATGCCTCTTTCAGGCATTGGGTTTTAGATGTTATGTAAATACCAACTTCAAAATAAGGGAGAGCAGAATGTTACAAAACAATATAACAACTGAAATGTTTACAAAGCAACATCCTGTCTTCGGTGATCATTGGTTCAAACCCAAAATGGAGTTAACTTTGCTGTTAACTGCACTCCATACTATTATCCCACATACTGCTCTTTATTACAGATAATGCTATAGATCCACACCTGCTCCATGGTAGTGCTTTTATTCAGAAATAACCATAAGCAGACAACTGGCATGTAGCAACACATCAGAAAGGGCCTCAACGATTTTATTTTTATTTTTTAAATTTCAGTGCAACCACTCTTTTAGCGTTTTTCCTCCTTTATGTAACTGGGAAAGGGCTGAGGTGAGAAGGATCCCACACAGAAAAAGAGTTGGCTTGCAATGCAGAAGAATGAAAGCACTGCTAAGAAAATGAGAAGACAGCTGGCTTCCACAAAGGGTGCCAGACCTCATGTCTAAAATTAAAGAATCTCATGTTCTGAGGAAAGCACCTAGTCTCACCCTTAAGTAGAAGATTAAGAAGCAAGAACTGGAACACACCATGTTACCATTAGTGCCCAAAAACCTTACACAAGTTTGGATCCAGACTAAACCCTACACCTGTTGGTAGTACCCAACAGGCTTTAGTTTTCAGTCATTTGTTTCAAGACCTGCATGAATGGACCTACTCTATAGTCACTTGTAATAGCCCAGCTGGGCAGCCCTAGCAAGGCCAAGGACCAAGAGACTCATTAGGCTGGCTAAGTCCTTTACCTAGGTATGATCTCTGCAGGCCATGCAAGACAGAAAAAAAAAAAAGGGCATTTTACTCCTGCTTCAACACCGGTCACACTGCCACATTCCCCACCTTCCCTCTCTACTTCCTCAGCATGAGCCTAACTGTTCTTGATTGGAGGGAGACATCCTGATTAACAGATGAGTAACAAAGCTGGTACCAGTATAGGCAACTCCTGTAAAGCTCTAGTCAGATGTGAAGAGCAAGTACCACCTGCAGAACCTGGGAGTCCCACCTCCATGGAAAGCTCAGGGAAGCACAGCCCCAGCTTGACAGTTGTGGAGGCTGTGGCTTCCAGGTACATCTCCTCCTGGTGGCACTGCTGGTTTAACCAGTCTCTGCCCAAAACCCCAGGTCCCACCTCTGATCTTTCCCTTAGGAGAAGCTGGTACAAATTCTCACTGGGTCACATGAGGGTGGACCAGCTGCAAAGGACCAGGGACATAAGGTGGGGAGAGGGAGGCATGGCTGCTCAGGCAGCCGCTCACCAAAGGGCACGTGTGTGAGCATGCCCCAAGAAGACAACTTGGTGAGCTCAGGACCAAGCTATCACACACAGGTATGTAAAAATCAAGCCAGAGCAACAAGCAGAGTGACAGACATCAAAGCGGGGGAACCCACTGCCGGCCCACGGCTCATTTCTCCTACGCTCCGAGCAGCGCGGTCTTTCAGGTGGTGCTCGGTGGTTTGGACATTAATCACAGATGAAGGGTATTTTCTCTCACATGAAAGCAGAAACCCCCCAGAAGGCAGCCTGCCAGAGAGGGCTGTGACTCACCCGGGTGCCTGGAGGAGGGGCTGGCAGAGCCACGCACCTCATAAGGGATCACAGACCTTATGCTGTCCCTCGTCCTTGCCTGCGGAGCTGCCAGAGAGGCAAGCTTTGCTTTTAACATTGACGCAGAGTAAATTAATCTCTTTCTTTTAAGAAGGAAGGGGGAAATTGCATCACCTCCCCAGTTTCCCAGCGCTTGAATCCTGAATGTGTTTCCCACCAATACCACAAGCAACCCATCTCCAGAAGGCAAAGAACAGCCCAGAGAAGGAAATGGAGAATTTACCACTCCCAGTCAGGTAACAAATATGGGAGAAAAACATCCCTGTCAAACAGTTAAAAGTACTTTGGAGAAAAATCTCTTACACTTTACCAATCTCTTCCCAGTTTGCTTCTATTTACAAAAAAAAATAATATCCACTGTCAGTGATGTAATTTTGAATAATTAGTTTTGCATCTACTTTTCTTGCATTGTTTTTGCACTGACTCAGGGGTTCACATAGTACTTCAGTCTTTGCAGATTTTCTTTAAGGCATATTTTCTCCCTGGCTTTGGGCCAAGCCCTGGTATTCTTTTTACTTGGGGAAAGTCCTCAGGAAAGTCTGTCACAGATTTGTTTCGAATTACAGGTCTTTGCCTGTAAAGATTCATCTCTTACCATCACTGATTAACACCTGAAAACAATCTAGATCTGGTTGTCGGGATTTTGGTAGGATCACAGAAATTACTTAGCTACAGCAACCTTGGCCGCAGCAGGCTGTGGAAATGACCTTCACACTCCATGGATCAAACTATGAGAAGCCACCTGAGAATCCATGTACGCCGGTATTGGTATGAGAATCAACACTTATTTTCCCTGCTCCTACTTTCCTGGAAACTAACTATGATGACAAGGTTCCAGGCAGCTTCATTTGCTTGTTTGGTGGGCAACCAGCAGAAGGTGGATGCAGACCTTCTCCCTCTCTCTCCATCCTGCCATGCCCCTGCCCAGTCACCCCCTAGGTTCAAAGTCGCTGGAGGCCTGGGTTCTTATCATGAAATGTTCTGCCAAATCAAATGTAAACAAATGACATGCACAGTTGACATGGCAACAAAGCAGCCCTGCACGCAACAGCAGCATTTAACTCTGCTGGGCTGGGCACAAATTTGCAGGAAAGACCAGAGCAGGAAACTGCAAAGGTAAAAGAAAGTGTCTTCTCTCCTTTCCCCAGGTGCCTGGAGAAATACACTGCTCAGCACCCGGGAGCTTGCTGCGAAAACTGCCAGCCCATCTCCTGCAAGATGTCCTCAAATTTCCAGGCAGTTTTTTGGGTGGCATGAGAAGAACATTAGAGCATCACACATGTTTATAGATCTCAAAGCCCCTCAGGAGGAGTTCAGCATCTCAGACTAGTCTTTCCTTCTGAAGACTGGTAGCATATCCCTCTCCTGTCATGACCCACCCTTGTGTACAGATCATTCACAGGAGCAGAGCCCAGGCACACACACAACCATGATAAAAAGCAGGGGAGAGTGAAAGGGCTCAGGGAAGGGATATAGAAGCACACTGCTACAATCACTTGGTATACAATATTGTGTTATTCACCCCCTTTGCAAATCTCCCACCAAAATACAGCCCCAGGCACATACATATTTAATAAAAGGTGTCAGAGTAAAAGTTGCCACTGCACTTGGGCTTACCTTGGACTGTGCAGTTTCATCAGCTCCCTTAGACTAAGTCAGATTCAATGGAAGCTTGGAGCCAGAAGGTGGGTGTTTAAATGCAAGCACTTTGGGGCAGGGACTGCAACAGTTTGATTTAACACTGCTTTTCTCTACAGACCTCATAGTTTTCTAATTTTAGATGCCCAGGACAATCTTCATGCTCTGACCTAATAAAAAAATATCATGTGCTGTCAAAGAGCATCTCACTTTTATCATGTGGAAAGCATTGTTCCAGGTATGGGGGGTACAAATCTCTGCAAAGCCTGCACAGGGTGCAAATACTTTGGGAGCCTCAGCACTGGGAAGCATCCTTTTTGGAGCAGACTATTTCAGTTTCACCTCTCCAAGAAGGTGTGTGATCTCTGAGTGCCTTTCCAGGAGAGCCTAGCAAGGCAATGTTAAGTCTGCAAAGCAAAGTCCCTTTAAATAAAAGCGGCTGGTGATGTTAAGATAAGCATCCAAGCAGTAAAAATAATGAAGCTGGCTCTTAAATAATGAGTGCTGATGGCCCCCTCTGCTTGCATTCCTAGTCTAATTACTTACATGGTTAGCTCAGCCCTATATGCCTTTCAAATGCTGCCATTTAAAAATGAAAGTTAAATCCACTTGGAGAGGACAAGAACTAATGGGAACTACAGTGTGTGCACATTGCTGCCAGAGGTGAGGGTCCTACCACAGGGGCCTTTCCCCTGCGTCTCTACTTTCAACACGAAAACACAATTTAAAAATCAAATGAGTTGCCAGCTTACAGATGGAAGAATAGCTCTTTAAGATGGAGGAATCTGCAGCTTTTGAGCTTGGGAATTCAAATTGTTGCCTAGTACTAGACATTATGAGGCCTGAGTTACGGTGCTGATGCCAGAGAAGGCAGGAGGAGAAGGCAGGAGGAGCAGCTCCTGATGAACCAGAGGCTTGGGTCACAGCCCTGCTGCAGCCCTTTGCCTGGGACCTCCTTCAGCTCCGCCCAGCTCCAGGAGAGCACCCGTGAGCATCCTCACCCCCTGTGGCACATGTCCCAACCGTGCCCCAGTCACATGGACAGGCCACTCACTGTGCACAGACATGTACGTGAAGTTCCACCAACAAATCCATAGGGTTCCTTGCACAGCCTCCAAGATCAAATTAGAGGGTTAAAGGTTGTTTAAAAAAAAAAAAAAAAAAAAAAGGAAAAAACAATGGCACAGCACAGATGGAATGGGATCAAGAAACTGCAGGAAGATTTGGTGAAGAGGTCAGGGCCAAGAGCATCACCCCACTGTCACAAGAAGGGTACCCACCTGAAAAAAGGCTGCAACCCCACAGGCTAGCACCCCAGCTGATGTTTCATATGTGCTCTTCCCATTTAGTTTGGCACCAACATTTTGGCTCCAGAAGCTATCCTGGCAACAAGTCCTTTCCTGAAAATTTATCACATGCCAGAACCATTTATAGACAGTTATCTAACAATACCTGCTTTTTCTTCAGTCATTAAAGAAACAAACAGAGGCTGGAAAAGAATTAGTATGGAAAAGGGGCCTCTCCTTTGGAAGAACAACAGCCTCGGACTACCAGAGACAAGGGAATGCTGCCCTGCCTCAGAGACAGGCTAGCGTGACAACAGTGATGGATTACAGAGAAGGATTGCTTCTCAAAATGATGTCCAATTACTCTTCATGCCCAATCAAATTGGTTTTAAGTTATCCCTCAAGTGAAAGAAGCATTCCTGACCTGGAAAAGAAGGCAGGGGCTTTGTGTGTAAATAAATAATCAGAAATAACCATAGGCTGATGGTGCAGTTGCTGGGGTCTATCAGAGAAGAAATGAGAAAAAGGAGCTGTAATAGATTGCTATCTCATATCTGTGAGGATTTTTTCTGAGATCTGTAATTTATGACAGATTGTTTTTATGAGCCAGTAAATGATGATTTATAACATTAATAAGCTGCGATAGGTAAGTTCCCCAAATATGATTCCCCTGTGTACTTCCCCATGACAGGGATGGAAAAGATTTTCCCTTCTAATATGAAGACTGAATCTCACAAAACCCTTAGCACCACTCCATAACACAAAAGCAAGTCCTGTGCTTGTCAGGGACACAAACCCAGGGTTCAGCCTGCCTTTGTCCCCATCCCAGAGTGCCTGCCCCGGAGCAAGGAGGAGGGAAAGAATGGCTGGGCTCACTCGTGCATACAAGTCCACAGAACTACGGGTCCTGGCTTGCAAGGTGCTTGGGGATGTGCTGTGCCTTTTGTAAATAAAGCACCAGCTATACATTTATGCCCCTGGATAAATAATGCATTCACTGCAAGCACTGCCTATCTCTGGTGCCAGTTTTCCTGCATTTAACAACTCCAGAATGACCCTGATCACTTCAAGAAGGGACACAGGTGAGCCTGACAATTACTTTTCTTTTACAGACTAGATTTGGAATAAACAGCTTGGAGGAATCCAGAATTGGATTCCCTTTGCCCTTTTCTCTAAAGTCCTCACAAATTTCATACCTCCAAAATGCCCTTGCAACCAGCTGAGAGCTCAGACATAAAATGTGGTCGTTAATGAAGATGTGCCTCTACTTCCAAAATGTAATTCATTAGGAGAGGAGTGATGGGGAGAGCAAAAAGAGGGAAATCAAAAGCAGCTCCCTTAATGTTCACAAGTATTCTATGAACCAGGAGTCCAGTTCTAGGGAATACGAATAGTAAATTGCTGAGTGACTTTCTAATCTAATTATTTCACTTGCAATTCAAATTATTTTCCAATTAAAACCAAGCTAATACATTCTGAAATGTAAATCAGACTCTATTACCTCTTTTTAATTGCAATGCCTAAACTATTCCCCTTTTCCCTTTAATTGATAGAAGTCAGGGGGAGATTTCCACACATTCTCCTTCAATCCTGTAGGGTTATTTCACGCTGGCCTTGGCAGTCTCACCATCCTTCACCTCTGCCCTTGTTTCCTCCATAGCAGAGGCTGATGCTCTCTGCTTAATGAAAGCAAAAAGCCTAGAGAAAGAGCCGGAGGAACAGCTCTTTTCCCCTGATGGCAGAGGCACAAAGGTACAGACAAAAGATGTCCCTCAGGTGCCAGCTCTTGCCCTAGAAACAGGGTGTTTGTCCCTGGTTGGTGAGGACCAGAGAGCCCTGGTGTGGTACACACAGCACGTTCCCGTAGCTTCGCTTCCCCTGCACTTGACTGCTGCCTTCTTGCAAAAAAAAAAAAAAAAAAAAAAAAAAGGAAATAAGTACAGAACATTTTGTCCATTCAGCCAGTCTAAGTCAGATATAAATACATAAAGAATGAGCAAGGAAGCCTCTTCCGTAAAGGGAAGCTATTTTTGATTTAAGCAGGGCCCTTTCCAGACTGAAAACTTTTGAATAAACTTGCAATGTCTATATTACTTCCCCTTTCTCCTTAAAACTAACTCTGCAGACTACCTCTGCTCTTGAGTTTCACTTACATCCTACACTTGTTTTTTTTTCCCCCTCCAAGTTTCTTGCAAGTACTGATAACCAATTTTGACCTCAGCAACCACTCACAAGTCCCTCTTGCTCCAGGGTGGGTGTCCTCACTCTCCCCCCAACTGCTGGTGACCTCCACAGGAGCTGGGCCCATAGATCCCTGCACAGCAATGCCACCTGGGAAGTGGATGATTACAGCATGCCCACCTTGCAGAAAGGCCAGCAGAGGTGTTCATTGTCACCACTGTTTTATCTGCACGGGTTGGAAGTGGGTAAAATGCCCATTGACTCTGCAGTCCATGTCTGTGTCAGCCCCAGCCTGCAGCCCTGACCCCTACTGATAGTAATAGGATGGATGGAGCTGAGGAAGCAAAAGGTGCCATGAAGGGTGGGTGCTCATTCCAGAAGTGAGAGGCATCAGCTCCTGCTGCCCACAGGAAAAGCAAGTGAACCCAGTGAAACCAAGCAGTCACACCGCATCTGTGTGGGCAGCTGCTCCAGCTGTGATGGGCTGTGCTCTTAAGCTTTCCCCTTCTTGAGTCAGAAATCTGAATTAAAGGGAAAAGAGAAAAAGATAAGAATAAAGAATGGGAGACAATCAGCCTGGCAGACAGTAACTGTACTGACAAGCAGCATGAACCCTCACCTGTATTCCACTATTAATGGAATAAATTAATAGAGATTGCAGATGTGGAAAGGCTTACTTTGAATCCAGAGGGTGCCTAATCCAAATTTAGTGTGGATTTATACTTCCCACAGTCACACTGCCTTCATACAAGGCTAATGGAGATCCAAGTCAAATAGAACTACCCTTCACTTTGGTGCAAATATGCTCTTTTCTGTTGTTTAATTTTTAAGCATTACCTCTAAAATGCTCTGGGAATTTTCAAAATTCAGATTCACTTCATTCTGCATTCAACAAACATCCTTTCCCTACCTGTGCTCTTCCTACAGTTTGATATTAAAATTTGTATTGCTTTGTAGCTGATGTCACTACAACACACTAGAAATCATTTGGAGAACACAAACTATTAATTGTCCTCACATATAGAAAAAAAATGATATATGATTATTTTTTCAGGCTAGTCCTCAAATGAAGTGGATTTTTTTTTCATCTAAAAAAAGTCTCTAAATACTTGAAGTATTTAAAAATATATATATAAAATATTTTAACTATATATTATGCATTTAGATTCTTGAGTCAGAGAACCAGCCAGGCAGTTAAAAGGTGGGATGCCTTTTGAGTCTGAACTACCAGCACGCTTTAAAAATTGTATGCAGAGACACTTAAAAAAACCCCTGGCCATAACATACAGTTTTCTAGAAGTCATCTCAGCAGATGGGTGGTGATCTTACTATGGAAAGCACTTCAGATTTCTGGTTCACTGTATTGTTTAAGCAAGATACAAATCAAACCCAAATCTTAGATGTGAAATCCCCATTTTCAATGAAGAGGGGAGAAAGGAGAAGCAAAAATCCCTAGTGGCATTTTTATGTGTTTAATAACTCACTGGTAATCTCTTCATCATCCAGGTGATGGTAATCCAGCCTGTCTCTCCCTCTCTAGGGCTTCCAGTGGCAGGCTGCAGCTCTCCACACCGCAGTGACACCCCTCAAAACCGCTACAACCTGTTGAGTTTTTCTCTTATTGGTTTTAAGCCATGTATTGCCTGGTATGGCCAGCCCACAGATGAAACAACACTGCATTCATCCAAATCCCTCCTTCCCAACCGGTTTGCTGACCGCGGGATGGTTTTGCACTTGCTGTCCCTCCCGGGTACTGGTGATTTCTGTGTTTTATTGCTCTGATCTCTTCAACTCCTTCTTACTACAAGCACATTTCTGAGAGAAGCAGCAAGTGTAGGGGTCAGTGTGAGCAGAGGCAGTGGAGGGTTTGGTACTCAGCTTTTGAAAACAAGGAGGTTTGAGGAAAAGAACAGAACGGGAATGACCCCGCGCTTCTTTCCTGCTCCAGAGTTTTGTCTTGCACCTGGCTGCTCACCGTGAAGGCTTCCTGGCACAGAGGCCATCATCTTCCCCTCTGGTTCTTCCCAATTTCTTCCCCCAGTGGATGCTGAGGATTTTAAGAATCTGAAAGGCTCTGGGTAGCTGTGTACAGAGAAAGGATGTCCACCTGGGCAGCTCTCCACTCCCCAGGGCCAGGGTTGGCACATAGCACCAACCACCCCAAACCCCTTTTCATGCGGGATGTCCTAGGGCCTGCCTAAAGCAAGAGGTGTAGGAAGAGCACTGGCCCTGGGACATCCCCATGCAAAGGGGGATGGGTCTGTAAAAATTAGAAAAGTGGAAAAAAAAAGAATTAAAAAAAAATAGCATAGCCTAGACTTCCTCGGCAGCTGCTTTTCACAACTCAGGAAAATTCTGAAAGCAGATTTTCTAAGAGCTGTCATTGCAGTGAACCTGAACCACAAATAACTTCACAGCTGTTGCACTGGAGATGCATGGATTTAAATCAAGAGAAGCAATTCCTCTAACTTCGGTATCAGGGAGAATCACAAAAATATTCTTCTCCCACCCAGGTTGTTCCTTCAGGTTTTCTCCCAGGAAAGGATAACCTAAAACATCACTTGTCCATCCCTGAAATCACAAGATTATAACACTTTTTTTTTTTAAGAATGTATTCAGTTTTTTAAATTTAGCTTGTTTTCAAACTCCTTTTTGCAATATCACTGAGGTCTAGAAATGCCTCTCCCTTTCTTAAAGTTAAAACCCCGATTCTGTCAGGGAGGTAGAACATCCAAATAAAAACCTCTCAGTCGCACCCACTTGTTCTGTGCTCCCATTGCAAAGAGGTCTCAGAGTGCACGAACAGGCAGTGACCCACTGAACAAGACCTAATCCAAAACAGTCACCCCTCAAAATGCCCCAAAAACGGCTGTTGGGTCCTTGGCACCAACTAGTTTGCTCTCCAAACCGCCTCCCACCTGGCCACACTTACTGCAAAGGCACATAGAGCTACTGTCTCCTGGGGTCCCCCCCATGGGTTGCTTGTTCCCTGCTGTCATCCATCAAGAGTCATTTTATGTTTCCCATCTCTGTGCCCATGCCCAGAACAGTGCAAATTTCACTGTGCATCCCTTTACATGGAAGAACAAAAGCACAGGCCTGATTTATCACATCACTCTTCGATAAACCCAAAGGATTAACAAAATTAATTGAAAGGGTTAATATACATCTGTAACAGGCTATCCTGGTTATGACATTTAGCTTCCCTGCCACAAACGAGTTATCCGGTCTCTTCTCTAGAGGAGAGGTAAATGTCAACAGAGATCAACAATCATGTATTATAAATATACAATGCGTAATTTTCTTCTCCTGCTGTTTTGAAGCACTGAAACTGGCTTTAGATGACAGGCATGAATACTTAAAAACTTTTGGAATAGGTTTTTCTGAATCCTCCTAAACTTTTAATAACTTACAAATTGTGCTGTCGCCTACAGGACAGCACCAGAAAGGTGCCTGTGCCAAGCAGCAACAGCCAAGAACCAGCTTCACGTTCACTGCGCCGAGCAGGTACCATTTCCCACAAAGCAGACATTGTACCTGCTGGGTGTCAATTTGTTATACCCAGACAGCGGGGTATTAAATGCAACAGAAAATCTGCAGAAAAATTTTCCCAGTTCAGTAAAATGTTACAGACAGCCCTCAGTTCTAATGACATTGGCTTCTCTCGCTGTCCGAGAGAGACAGAGCCCACACAGGATCTGCTTCCACACAGGAAAGCAGGATCTGCTTTACAGTAGGCACACATGTGCTAGATAGCTGTTGTTTACTAGGTCATGTTGATTTTGCTTTCAGCTATGTTTTCTTAGGCACCCACGTCTCTTCATGTAGGAGTGCCTTAGAAATTACAAAATATTACTCCCACTCAACATGCACTCGTGTATGTATACATTGGGTTTGTGTGTACACAGCTACAGAGATGCCCACCATAAACAAACATTTGCATCCATAAGCTTTCAGAAAAACAAAGATATTTTTCCATCCCCTCACAGGAAAGGATTGCACCTGAAAAGAGCAAGAGCTGCACTCTCCCTGCTTTCATCCACTCCCCCCATCCCAACAGTACTCTGGAATCCCAACTCCTCTGTGCCTCACTTCCAAAGGGACCACACTCAAGCACAGCTCTGTTGGCCACCTCTCTCCTGGGGTAGAGAGAGGAGCAAAAGGGGGTCCTGCTCTGCTGAAAGCCTTTCCCTGCAATGCAACTCACTTGCAACTCAGCATTTCCCCACAGAGGGGCCTCCAAATGCACAGATAATTTCACTCTATTCCTTCCCTGCTTCTGAAGCATCACTTCTGCTAGCTGTGGAAAAGCCCAGTTTCTTGGAAAGAAGCAGATTCTTGCTTAAGATAGGAATTCCTGTTACGGAAGCTGATCCCAATCAAGCCCTTCCCTTCTGCCACGACCTCCACCCCAGTTTAGCAAATTCACCTTCCTGGAAATGCCTTGGCTATAAATACAGCCCTAAGAACAGCCCTTGTGACATTTTTCCCTTTACTACATAAAAATTTCCACTTGCCTAAACCTTCCCAACAAAAGCCACCACACAATATAGACTGAGGAAAGGAGCACTTTGCCGGAGGAGCAGCGCGGGTGGCAGCAGGCGATCCATCGGCACACACTTCAGCATGGAGTTACCACCTTGCATGTGGATTTGCAAGACAGTAATATAAACTATCCAAAGGATTCTTGCCCCTGTGCTCAGTACCCCTTTTGCTCCCCACCTCGCTGTCACCTCGGGTTTGTTTAATTTCGTAAGCAATGGTTTACAGAAGCCACGCAGCAGAAGTTATTAACGCTGCTTTGGTATGGGGAAAAATCTCATTAACGTCAGCAAAAGGAGGAAGAGTTCTGAAAAGCTCCCAGCTAATTTGCTTTCTTTTAATTTCTTGCAATTACAGTAAGCAGCATAACGCTTTCCCAATAAATGAGTCTTTAGCATTGTGGCAGCAGCCTTCTCCCCAGCCCGTTCTCACTCACACTTTTAACCCTTTCCCAGATTGCTGGAGAGCAGAAATGACTGTAAGGTGCACCTTCCCAGAGAAAGTGGACTTCAGACATTTCCAGTAATTTATCCACATGGTGGAAAATCAGCTTTGGCTGTGTCTTTTTTTTTCTTTTTAATTTTTTGCTTTGCAGCCATCACAGCAGTACTGAGCTGGTGCTTCCCACATCCTTTACTTGGTCTAAATTCAGTTTCTCTTACAGTAAACACAGTTCCTAAAGGCTGCAATCCAGTTCTTTTCTGAAAAGAGGTTCAGTGTAGCATATCCCACACACTGGCTGATTTTTAAAACTCGCTATGTGATCTATTTTCCCTTACTGCTTTGAAAAGTTGAAGAGCAACAATTCTATTTCAGACTCCAATTTATTATTTTTATTCCACTGTAAAAAAAAGAAAATATAAAAAGGAATTATGTTGAAGAATGTTTAAGCATACAGTCTGGAGGGTAGTAAGAAGAGAGGGTTTCAGTTTGCTTTGTACAAAAAAAAAAAAAAAGGCAAAAATTGTCCTCTCTATAAAATAAAATTGGATCGATTTTTCAACCACCAAAAATGTTACAATAAAGCCAAACCCCAAAATTTCATTTATTTTATTTGACTCATAGTGGTAGGTTTTCAATTAGAATTAAAGAAAAGAGTTTTTTTGGGGGGTTGGGGTTTTTTTGTTTAGTTGGTTGCTTTGTTGTTGGTTTTTTAGTTTTTGGTTGTTTTGGTTTGGTTTTGGTTTGTTTTCTCTTCCCCCCCACCCCAAAAAAAAAAACAAACTTGGAGAAGTGAAATTTTGGAAGGAAATCACGTTCAGATTAGCCTTACATGGGATCACTTATTCACACCAAAACAAGATATAGAAGTCCAAACACTATTATTATTATTTGATAGATCTTTCAGTCTGTATTTTTTTTTTTAATTCTCAGCTATGGATTCATCTAAGAACACTAGCTTTTCATTTTAATTAAGTTCCTAAACATCAAGGTTCCAACCTAAATCTTTAAAGTATCAACCCTAAAATCTAAAAAAAAAAACCCCAACCCAAAATACAGAAAAATCTGTTGTTATTTTTATACACACACACACACACACAGACCAACTAACATTTTTCACCCATTCCTATGGCAGCACAGAGGGAAGCAAGGATAGCAGGAGCCCCTGGGAGGGAGAACTTCTGCTTGGACATTTGGAAATCTCTCCCCAGGTCCCACCAAACATTGCAAAGGTCCAGCCCTCCCAGCAGAGAACACTGCAGACACTGGAGTGGAGAGAAGGGATGGATCAAAGCAGCAAGAGAATTTTCTTGCCCTGATAGTTAACAGAGGCTTCTCCACAACAAAAATGACCTACCTGTCCTGGGGACTTCACAAAGTAAGAGAAAAAAGCATGTCCTGACACATGCTAGAGTACACTGATTTTTTTGCAGGGCTAATCAGCACACCAGCACATATGAAAAAACCCTATTGTATTGATTAAAAATAACATTACATGAGGAAATTGGGTGGTTAGTGAACTGGTATTTGACTAGACCCTTTGCTGAACACATTTCAGACAAGGGAAGCTTCTTGCACTGATTTGCAAGTTGCAGAAAACCCCACTACTGCCAACATTTGAAAATAATTAAGTAGGACCTTTGTTGTTTGTGGAAGGAAAAGAAGCCAATAAAGACACATTTTTAGCTTCTTTGAAATAATATTTAATGATCACAAGCTTCTTGTATGGAATAAAACTGTGTCTGCACAATGAAAAAGGATGTCCACCAGTACATGCATACATATACCAAGCCCTGCACTGAGAAACAATTCCTGCATCATTTATAGTTACTTTATGTACTTCATCATGTATGCATGGATGAGCTAAACCGAATGCAGGATACTTAAACTGTCTCATTTGTCCAGGCCAGTCACAATCACACAATTAAAGGATGGCCATAAAGAAATTCTCACTCAAGCAGTGAACGGAAGAAGGTTAATTTTCTTGTTTGTTAGAAATGTGGCCCCCCCATTTGTAACTGAAATCCAGGAGTGATGGGGATTTTTAAAACAAAAAACAATCAAGAAATCTGAAGCACGTCAGGAAAAGCAAACTCAGATGATTTCCCTGGACAAACCCCAGGGTTGCTACCCCAGCAGCAGCTCCCACCAGGAATCAAACACCAGTTGAAGTTTTCTTCTTGTTTGTGGAGACATGAAGACATTAGAAACACAAGTCTTCCACTTATCTGCACTCCATCCTGACAGCATTTTAAAATCAACTCTTGTTTAGCCTTGAAAATATAGAGCACTGAACAAACATCTTCTGGTCGTGCAGTCAGCGAGGAAAGGTCCCTTCTTGCCATTCCTTCCTTTCCAAGACCCAGAGCTTCTCAGCTGCCAGGAGCATTAGAAAACCCATTCTGTTGTACAGCCAGAAATTTCTGCTCTCACTCAAAACACTGAGCTCGCTGTGCTCCTAACAAAGCTGTGTTCAAAACAAGCGCTGGCATGTGCATTTATGTGAGATGACTGAATGGCCCTGCAGGTTGATAAAAGGTTCTGGAGTCTTTCACATACAACTAAAGTCGTCAGCTTGAACCCTACCCATATCAGTGGTGTCTGAAACTGGCTGCAGCTGGAAGACTGCTGGTGTCCTATCTAACAGAGTTGGTAGTATCCCTCTAACTCCTGGAAGACAAATATACACGCTGTTTGGTGTGTTTGCATGGTGAGGGCAAGACTCAAAAAGGAATGAATTTTGAACCTCCTTTTTTGTCCTGCCAATGCAGTTCTTTAACTAGATACAAGGCCTGTCATGGACTGTGATACACCCTCCACAGCTAAGTTTTAATTGAAAATATCCTCCATGTTACCATTTCATACAGTCTCACAATTATCTACCACAGCCTCGTGAACTTACGGATGACACATGTCTCCAAGAGAACATGCTAGAAGAATCAATTCCTTCCACACCACGCAATGAAATCCTGAAAAGGTTAAATCTGAAGATCAGCCCTGAAGAAGTAATAAATAAAAAAACCCTAAAACAATACCATCCTTCTGGAATCTGCCCTTCCCTCCATATCCCAAGACCATGACCAATTCTGCCAGTCAACTTTCCCACGGGAGCTCAATATTAGTAAACTCAATCTGCCACAAAAGATAAATATGGATACATAAATTCCCCATTTCATTTGTTTGCATATAAATGCTTAGTCTGAATGAAGCCAAACCCCATCTTCACTGAAACTCCCTTCTGAGAGCAAAGGGCTCAGAACCCCACAAGATGTGGCAAATCCAATTGTAAAGTGATACTGAAATAAAGCATGGTTTGGATTACACCTCATTTTACTGGGATTTTCAAACCTCCTACGGGCACTCAAAATGGTCTGGTTTTAGCCCATTTTTACTGCCTCGCACTGACCACTTTAAAAATCTAATTACCTGGTGAAAAGTGCTCCCTATGGTCTACTTTCTGAACAGTACCAACTACTCGTCCTTTACCAAAATGACAGAGAAATAAAGGGTGATCCTCCCTGTGTGAGCTGCAGGCTTTGCCCCTGCCTCGCTGAGGTGGCAAACCCTGCTGGCTCGCTCCCATTCACACAGACCTGCACATGCTCAATAACACCATTGATTTTGTTTGTGAAGGCAGAGAGAATCCAATTTTAAAAAGCCACATTGATTCCCACCCATTAAAACAGAGCAAGCTGCAGCATTTGCTAAATGGATAGAAAAAGACTGAGGTCAGGGTGGAGGGGTGGGATAATGTCATTACCCTGGGCTTATTCCGAAGGACAGAGAATTCAAAAAACAGACAACAAAATAGTAACGGTTTGAGTTTATATTATTTGCTGTAGTTTCTAAATTACAAAAATAGTGAGTCAACAACAAGGGAGTGCCCGGGAACAGTGACAACGGATGCACAACGGAAGGCATCCAAGAGCATGTAGCTGTGATTAGTTGCATTTGGAGCATGAAGACACACACGCACAGCAGCAAAAGAGGGCACAGACGCAGGAACTGAGAGAGAAGCCCTGTGAGTATCTGCGAGGGCCCTGTCTGCTTTTCAGTTCTTTGTTTTAGCACATTAAACAAACAGAGACATCACACAGGTCACTGAGGACCTTCCTTCTGCAACTGTGGCCCCAGCTGCACTGCACACAAAAACTATTATTATTCTCTAATGGCTGCACCTTTTGGACAATGATTCAGTGTTTTGGTTTTTTCCCCCCTCCTTTTGTGCAGTGCCACTTAGTCTTTCGCTTCATTTTATGTTTTATTTGCACACTCTTGAAATCTTCATGTAGTGACTAAAAATTCATGAGGCAGCCATAAGCAGGAGCCTCCACTTCCCTCCCCCTCTTTTTCTAACCGTAGCAAGCAGTTAAGTAGGTACTGGGCATAAATTGGTGCTGCCGCAGCAGCAAGAGGGTGGGAGAAGCTGCGGATGGGGAGGGAGATGTTGCTGCAGTCCTGGGGGTACTTCCTCATCCTGCATCTGGGAGCACAAGCTACAGACGGTTGGGCAGATACAGGTGTTGGGCACCATGGCTCATCAATGCCCAGCAAACACATCCCAGAGCACAGACACCCCACGCTCGATGTGGTAGCTGTGCTTCAGCTCCACCCCGTGCACTGCCCAACCACGAGCCTGCCCACGTGTGGCAGAGCAGTCATTCATCTCTTCAACCTCAGCCCAACAATGCAAACAGGCAATTCTAGCATTAGTGAGGCTTTCATAATTGGTCCCAGCTGGTTAGTTGTAACATGCCTTGCTGTTGAGCAACTAGGTAACGTTGTCAGATATCCCCTTGTTGCTTAAGGAGGGTTAATATCTTTATTACTTATGGGCTGCCACCAGCCTGTGTCACTCTCCACAGATAAGAAAGCCTCTAAGCTCTTGGTCAGTCAGGGCCTCGTTGGAAAGTCTTGTGCCAGCTTCAAGCAAAGCAAGCTCTGACTATAGCCAAAGCAGCCTCCTGCCCATTCTTACCAGGGCTCCTGCAGTGTCTCAGTCCTCTGGCTGCTGCAGGGTCCGCTGCCAAGGCCAACTACCTGCCAGCTCTCTGACCGCTGTGCAGAAACCCTGGCTCACGAGTATGTACGATCAGAGCACGACAGATGTTTCAAAGCATTGCGAAGAAACGTACTCAGTGCCCGGCCACGCTGCTGCTGAAAACGGCGAGGGAAGCAAATACTATAGTTTGGCACAGCTCCAAAACTCTAAGCAAGGCAACACAGTATCAACCAAATGCACTCTTCCTGGTGTCCAAGGGAAAGGTGCAACAATGTGGATCTTTCGAAAGGCAAAAGCATGGAGGAAATATAGTGGAAGTCGTCATTTCACAAGATACTTGCGCGTAATACCAATGGCTCTGAAAAATTTCAGTCAAAGTTTGCAATCACCCCCGCTCCCCCAGCTCGCACCTGCCATGAAATTTGACCTGTGTAATACAGCAAGTCAGGAACATTTTCTGCCAAAACCCAAGCACTGTCCCCTTTTTTTTGCTCTGTCACTGGGCTGCTGTGACAGCCCCCTTACAAAAGCAATGACTAGAGTTATATTCTGCACATAAGATTCTTACATGACTTCAAATGTCATTGTGTGGGCAGTAATCAGATCCTGTTGCCCCAGGCTAAGGTAAAAGCTGTGAGTGTGTCTAGGAGCTAGAGCTTCAGGGTTGCTCAAAAGCACAGGCCTTGAACTGGAAATGAGTCTCTTCAAATCCCATGTAAGACCAAATCACAGAACTGAGCTGTAAGGAGTGGTTTATGTGGCTGTATCATCTATTGTCTAGAGCAACTCTGACCTTTACCATCCTCATTTTTCATCGGAATCAATCTCTCATACCCTGGGTTTACTCCTGCTTCTTTTCTCCCTAGCTTCTACTTTGGCTGCCCTTCAGAGCCTGAGATGGGCACCAAGGTGCTAGGAAAAATCCTCACAACTCAACATGGGACAGACACTGCTGCACTTCTCGAGCTGCTGGAGTGAAGTGGTTGGCAATTCTGCACTTCTCTGATGAGGCAGCTGAAGGCTTGGGCTTGTTCAAGCTCCACTCAACAGCTCCCCAAAGTGACAGGGGTTCTGTTAACTGTGTCTTGACACTCAGCTGCCAAACACTGCAGAGGGATCCTTCTTCTAAGACATGAGCTATCTCCCCATGCATGCCCAATGCTTCCAACAACCACACACGAACAGCAAACACACCATAATGACTCATACCCATTACTACCATTCCTCATATTAGAGCAGCAATTCAACACAGGCTTTAACATTACCCATGACTCTGAAAGCCAAGAGGGCCATTCACATAAGCTTAATCTTAGTTACTCTTGCTAGATCATAGGTACTGAGGCTGGAAGGTAATTCTCTAAATCCAGTGTAAATGTTTAAAGTTTATTCCCAAAGGATTTATGTAGACATAAACATACAGATTAAAAACGAGAAAGATTTCAGGAGCTTTTTACTACCTTCTAAAGTAGCCAGGCACATGGATATTTTATCTCTCCTTTTGTCTCTGCTTTCTTCTAACTGCACAGTTTAGAGACTTCATACAGATCAGAGGCAGAGTTCAGGCTAGCACTGACAATTTCATTAGGAAAAAAAAAAAGGCAGAATTGTGTTTTCTTATGTTCTCTGCTCTTTTATTGCTATTTTCAAAATGAAGAACAGACCCTACTGAAGTGCTAAGGGCTGAAAACATAACTCTAAATGATACAGGAAACCCAACTTTGTGCCAGTCCATTTTTATCCTCTCTTTGTGGCCATAACAAAGCTGAGAACAAGAGCTAAACAACAGAGGAAAAAAGGAGTAATTTCAACATAATTTTTTTTGCCAAAAGTAACATCGGTGACAATAACAAGAATCCATTCAAAAAACAGAATGTTATCTTCCAACCCAGTTAACATGCTTTTCTTCCTATTGCTCATTATGTATCTTACGCATCAAGCTGCATTCTGACCTCACTTACAAAGGAATACATTTGAAGCCACCGCATCTCTGTATGCATATTGGCACTGCTAAGTAAAATCCAGCCCATGCTACCTTTCTCTTCCCTGGTCCCTCACACACCTGCCAAGAGGAGATAGGTTATCAAATGAGCCTCCAGAAAAGCATTTCCAGAAACAGCAATATGACTACCTTCTGCTTTTGCTTGTGCTCATGGAGCCCTCCAGAATCCAGTCCACTAATTTAAGTGGCTAACAATGGCAAGAGCTGTATTTTTGACAGCTATGCGGATGAGATCACTTAGGTAAGCTTTTATTTTTTATATAGGCCTTCACCACTACTTCCTTTCACCTACTGAAATCAATTGGCAATATTTCATCATTAACTTTTTAGCACAGTAACCAGCAAATTCAGCTAGCCTCAGCTGAACCTGTTTACATTTTAGATTTCATCTGTCCCTCTTAACACTGTTGTGATCATCAAAGAAATATTCCATTTTCCTCCTGGATGACTTTTCTCTCTTTGCAGTCTCCCACTGGCAAGTAAAACACTCTTACACAAAGTATACTGAAACTTCTCTTAACTCATCAGATGTTCCTTCCACTCCAGTACCTCAGACTTTGAGTGCAAAGCTCTGCATAGAAGCAAGTGGTTGAAATAAAAAATTCTTACTATGGTGGATCCAAAAAAGGCCATCAGCTTTCCTTCTGTATGCCAGCTGTCACATTAACATGCGTGCTACCCCTCGTGCTCATATGCACCATTATACTCTCTATTACCCTTTTGTTTAAAGGCCTCAGCCACAAAAATCCTTGTGCACTAGGTGGTGTAAACAAAGCCCTGCTCCAGCAAACACAGTATCCAAGGAGAACAGTGCAAGGTAAACAGTGACAGACACCTATAATCTAGAGAGTGGAGAGTGTGTTGCTCAGCAGTATTACCACAAGCAATGCAATCATACTATCTGCAGCTAAACCACAACTCATTACAGTACTGCTCCTCCTGATGTCAAGTTAACTGAGACATTGCTAACTTCTCCTTGCCTGCCTCAACGTGAGCATGATCATCAGGTGCTGGAACACACAATTCTTCTCCTCTAGACACTTCAGCTGATGACCTCCCTGGGCTCAGAAGCTGTGCCAGTCACCAGAGTTATCTGAAAACTGTCCATAAAACTTTTGGCACTTTTCATGTCTTATCAGGCCAATTCCCCCATATCTACCCTGCCTCTGTCCCTTAGCAGCAGCCTTTAGAGAGAAACAATAGGTTTTGTAGTGTGTAGAAATCTGCTACTCCCCAGTTAATGCAAACCAGCAGAAGCAGGGACAGAGGGGACACAACCTGGACATGCACCCAAGCACTGATACCATGCAGTCACAGTAAAATAAAGGCAAAGTAAAGGTAAAAATTGTCAGCACAGAATGACAAATGTCTGTAAAATTAAAACAATGTCTGCAATTACTTCTATCCTTCAATAAGCAGAAAATAGCTGCCACTCAGGGACTCACAGATTACCTTCCAGCTCATCACAGGAGAGGGGCATTGTCCTCTTTGGAAATCAGCTATCTCTGGTCTTGAAGTCTCCAAATAGTAAGTAGAGTGAAACCTCATCTTCTTTCCTCCCACATCTTTCCTTATATGGGAAACAGTAACTTCCAGGTAGCCATGGCCTGTAAGAGGATTCCTCCTCTGCCCTGCCCCTCTCTCAGTTCCTAGAGCCACTTTCTCCTAGAACTGTTAGTCTCTCACAGGATATATATATGGATGCCTCTCTTCTGCATTCCTTTTTTCCTTATAAAGCACCACAGAACAACTATTGTATGATCTAGCCTATAAGGCAAAGGACATTTCCTTGACCTTCCTCCTTAAACAGGTAACAGCTGTGGCTCTAACTCAGCTTAAGTCAGGCCACAAGATTAGTGTTTTTCAAGCAAGATAACCGCTCTCAGCTGCTTGAGAGTTCCTCCTTTTCCCCAGTGTGACCTGGAGAAGGAGGTAGCTACTGAGCTCCCACCTGAGAACAAGGTGCCTTTACATTAGCTTAGGCTAATTTGAAGCATCAGTGCAGCAAATGGCTTGAGAAAATCTAAACTGGGGACTGAAATCACGTCATTCAGGGGTCTGAAGCTGGGGAATGTGTAACCCCATACTAACTGTAGCATCTTCAGGTAATTTCTCTCTTCTGGTAATGACTCATTCATTTATAAACCAACGTCAGTCACTTTTCTAACCTCATTGCTAATAAGCACCAGAGCAGTAACACTTTCCAATCAGAAAATGCTCTTCAGTGTAAGACAGCTTTCCAGTACCACTGTGCTGGGCCCTAAAACTTGTGAACCTAATGAATGCACAGACATACCCAGTAAGCTTCCTCCATGTTATATTTACATCTCTTGCCTGCAGTGAGCAAATGTACAGAGGGAGGTAAAAACCTGATAGGATTTAAATACATGGTACTTGAGCAAAGTATCCCTGAAATCCTGTGCAAACTGTTGCTAATGCTTTTTCATACTCACAAGTGCGGATGATGAATTTCACTACTCATAATTCTTCTTATTTTCACACTTGGAGCACCGATCTCATGCCAACAGCCCCTCACCTCATTTGCTTCTCAGTAGACACCACTGCCCTTGGCCAGCTACTGCCCTGACTCAAATATGCATTGAAATAAGTGTAGGAAGACACAGAAAATGATACCAGTGTGTGTGACCACAGTGCTTTTGCCTTCACTGGCTACCTATTGCTCGAGTAATAGCTGTGGGTCATCACACCGCTGTTCCTATGAGCTGCTGCTGCTGTTCTGTCATTGGAGCTGAAAAAAAAAGAGCACCCTCTCCCTGCTCTGTTTCCTTCGCACTTGGTGAGGAAGTGACTTGAGTGGGAGGAGAGAAAGAAGAGCAAACACAAAACCACAGAAGTAAGCAACTAGGAGCAGAGACCAAACTTTATGCCTTTCACACACATGCAAACAGCGGACTCCGACTGCAGTTGGCTCTTGCTGTAGCCCTGCCAATTGTACCATCACTCACAAGTGTCGCCGCAGAAGCAACTGCTTGTCACCGTAATGAGCCTGGTTATGCCCTAGCCCCAGATCCAGACACAGGTATCTTTACCAAAACACAGTAAGTCTTTTATGTACTGCAGAGATGGAGTCTGAAGCTCTACAGCCAACAGGCGGAATAGGAGGGTTTTAATTTCTCGTAGGTAAAGCTAGCCATTTGTAGCTGTTTCAGACTTGCCCTGGTACAGTAAATACAAGACTGACCTTGATTTTTCACATCATTTCACCAGGCTGCAGCCTTAAAAGGACTTACTAGGCTTATAAAGCTGGAGAGAAGAAAAATAGACAGCAGGAAGTCCTGAGACAGGCTTGTTTTGGTGATGATGTGGGAGAAACAGTAGTAGGAGAAGAAAAAAAAAAAGAACAAAAAAAAAAAGTAAACCCAAGAACACCTGTGGCCAACCTACAAGTGGGGAAACTGTGACTTCCAAGCCACTCCCTGATCCTCCCAGCTTTATTGAAACTAGTCTGGCAGTAAGTGTAGAGAAGGTAGGGATTAGTTTAGGATTCATTGCTAGGTTTAAAAGAAAAAGGTTTGTGATGTTTTCATCAGGAGTTCCCAGATGACTTCAGGTGGTAGTACACGGTAGTACACGGACTGGTAACAAGTGTATTTGCGCACTGCCTCCTTTCTGCAAGCTCTTAAAATAAGCATGTGGGAACTCCAGCTCAGCCCCTTTTGGAGTGTTATTTGTTCCAAACCATAAAGTGTTGTGTTTGGGGAGGTCAGCCCCAGGCAGGGGACTACATGGCACCGGGTGGAGTGAATGCACAAGGAGGGAAGGGATGCTTAAGTGGAAATGTTATGGAGTAGAGGGGGTGGAGGGGAAGGGGAGCACAGTTCTCCAGAACCACGTTCCTCTTGAGCTGATGTCGAGAAGGGTGAGGTAAGATACTCCAGTTTGGGCAGGACACTTGTGTCAAAGCTGGTGGTTGACCACTGAGCCCTCATCAGCAGCCATGTCACTTCAGCTCTGCTCCTGCTCCTGTTCCCTGTCCACACAGCACTGCCTGAGCTGTGGGAACCATCACTGAGAGTGAATGGGGCTGCCTTGATCTAGAAGCCTGCCTTTCCCTCTGTGGGGATCACTGATGTCCTTAAAAGCTGCAGCAGCCTTTGGAAAATGCTCTTTTTTCAGAAGCAAAATTTTTCCCCATCTTTTGTTTGCTCTTTTGCACCAGAACCAGAGCCCCTCACCTGTGGGGTGGCAGCAGCTGATGGAAAAACAGTGCTTCTGACCCTGGTACCTGCCTCTGGCTGCCTTTCACATACTCATCTCTGATCTACAACACCCTTAATGGATTGGTCCCTGCCGGTGGGCACACAAGTTCCTTCCTTTCCAAGCACCAAGACAAAACTGAGATCTGCAGAAGGAATAATTACTGTCAGTAAGTATGTCAGTGCCCCATCTTTGCCATATAGGAGCTGTTTTCAGAGAGGAGAGGGGACTAAACAGACTGGCTCAGCATTCAGTTGAGATACTTGATTTTCCACTTCTCAGACACAGATGAAGCAAAAGGAGACAGCACGAGACTTCTCCCTTCCTTGGCCTATTGAACACCTCTCTTCGCCAGGGAAAGGTTCCCTGTCAGGTTCCTTGAAAACATGCCTTTGTTACAAATATTCTTGTGCCTGGAAGCACATAACTGAGCATATCTTATACACTCAGTTAATAAATAAACAAAGCCCTCCTGTGACAGACAGCCTTTCTGACTCTACACAGGGATGCAGGGCTCCTCTTGGCACTGGAGCTGGACAGGGAGATGGTGCAGCATCACAGGGAAAGGGGCAGACCACCAGCTTTGACAAGATAAAGGAGGAGCGGGAGTGTCTGCTCAGAGAAAAATAAAAAACACCTAGGGAAATGGTAAGAAGGTTTAAACAGAGAAAACACTAGGGAGAGTCTAGTTTGAGGAGATTGTTTAGGCTGAAATACAGGGTTTTTTGTTTTAAATTAGACCGCAGATAGGGAGTTATTTTGGAATATACAGTGTGAATCTTCTGTTGGATGCACTGCTCTGAGTGATTTATACACAAAGGAACTTGGCAAAGAACTATCTTTGCTTGAGTTTTGTAAAACCAAAACCCAACCTGGCCTGACTATCACAAAGATAGGACAAAGCCAAAAGCTTTCAGCTAAATGTCTGTTGCCTTCCAAGACTTGGTGGTCAGGGTACAATGAAACTGAGATTCGATTAATCCTGGTGTTGGTTCAGAAAAAAAAAATCCTACTGAATGTTAGTTCTGAAAAAACCAACTCCAAACTCCAACTGTCCTTTGGAAAGAAATGAACAACTGCTTAAAATAGTATAGCTTGAAGTCTGCTTTCCTCCACAAAGTCTTCTGCAATGTATTGTCAGTTTTGTAAGCCTGCAGTCCTACTAGACATGACCATCACTAAGTGAAACCAAGCTTAGACTTTAGCAATGAACTCTGTGGTTTCACTCCAGTCCCCAGAAGAAACTTTCCTCCTCAAACCATCTAGTTATCCTGCCCTTTACCTTGGAGAGGCAGAGTCAGTAAAGCAGTGAATGTTGCAGGTAGGACTGAAACAGACTGGCAGAGCAATGAAACTCCCACGGCTGCAAATGCAGTCAAGTCTGAGATAGAGATGTTTTTGCAAGTCCAGAATGGCAGAAGATTTTGAAATATAAGTGCACTAACACTGTTATACAAGGACTTAACAGATGCCAGTTCACTGAGTAAACAAATAAGCACAGCCTATCCCTGTGCCATTATAACTGCCTCATTTAAAGGGCAGTTTTGGCCAGAATAACACATACCGTGAGTCTCATGATGGGGAAGAGGTTGTGACTCTGCTCAGGAATCTACCCTGCTTTGGCTCCCTGTCAGCACAGCTAGAGGACTGATACCTGTCATGGCACAATGTCCATGCGTGACAAGATGGACCCAGTTTAGCCCCCTGCACCCTCAGGACCTGCACTCACCCAGCTAAGCATGTACAGCCAGTTAAAAACCACACCTGCACACAGCCTCACTACTCACTCTGTATGGGCGTTTGAAAACATGCACGTAGCCTTTATGACTGCATATTTTCTTGCAGAGTCTGAAACTAGACTGATAAACACCTCTTCAAACTGATACTCGGCTTCATTCTCTGTTATCCAAACATTTCATCAAAGGCCACTTACCTACAAAGCAGACATCCCAACTAGAGCCAGACACACCACATACCAAAGCCTTTTGAAAACAAGGAACCTAACCTACATTTATCCACTAATAGTGCAGAGGTGACAGCCACTATTTTATATCTGCAATATTTTGCAAATTCTAAAAGACTTAAATCTCGTAAGGTGATTACGCCATTAATTAGCGGAACGTTATCATCCCTGCGGTGCCAACACAGCAGCTGTTTCAGCTGAACAGCAAAGAAAAGCCAAGAGGGCAAAGTAACATAGTGATAGTGCCCCCACGAGCAGCCCAACTGTTCCGAGCATCCTGGCGCTGCCACCCCATGATAGGGAACCACTCTGGTTCCAGCAAGGGAGGGCCACAGCTCTCCCCACCACCCCAACCACCCCCACCTCCCAGAGGGTAGTATCCCCTCTTCCACCTGGGTACATGAATAGGGGCTCTATCAAAGGGGACATCTGTTGCAGCCTGAGCCCTGTATTTCTCAGGATATGGGTTTTCCCAGGAAGCTGTCCATACATAGCTTATCAACCCAGAAGGGATCTCTCTGGTCATTCATCTCTCTGACTCTCTGCAAAATGGAGATCATAGAGACTACCTCAGTGATCTCCCCTTCAAACTGCAGCACGAAAAAGAAAAGAAAAAAATAAAATCCCAGGAAGATACCCTGTGACACAGCAGCTGTCGTAGACTTTTGATCGGTTGCTGTGTGAACAGGGCTTCATTTATAGCTTAAGAAATTGTCTGGTTAAACTGCCAGTTGCAGAGCCCTGCTCCTGCACCGCGAGCTGGGCAGAGCAGCCTCCCATGGGCAGCTTCAGTTCCTCACACAGGCACCTCCAGACCATGGCTGCATCACCATGTACCCCCATGAAGGGTCAATGATCAGGCCCAGGCTGATGCAGCTGGTGATAAGGGACAAGACGAAGGACTATGGTGACTGAGGGGAAGGCTGGGACCCCTGTCCCAAGCAAGGGACATTTGGACAGCCACCAGTCAGGTCCTACAGGCACTGGCTAAGGATGCCACGTGAGAAACTGCACCACAGCGAGTTTTGCACCACAGGCTGAAGATGGGTGGGCAGAAGGAGGATGATCCTCTTCACAGCACCACCCATTCAGATGACCACAGACTGCAGCTGTAATGTTCTTTGTCATGTCAGGGCAGGGCCCATGGTGTGACCCTGCTGGGGCTCATTCCCTTCATCAGAGGCCTGAGGTTCCACTGGTGACATGATGGCACTGCCCTCCCAGAGAGGGATTCTTGGCAGTGAGGGAGTTCCTGCAAGGCCTACCTTAGGCCGTCATGTTGTGCTTTGCCTTGGGCCCCTCTATGGGCCCAGAAGCAAGAGTGAAAGATCTCCAGAGTATCAATTATGGCACCAGATCTAGCCTGGAGCTGGCTATATCCTCTGAGAGGGTTGGGAGCTAAATTCTGTTAGACTGAAGACATTTTGATGTCATTTTTGGTACTTTCCACACCACTCTGCCACCTTAATGCCATCACCATTCTTCCAGAGAGCACTTGTTTAGAAATATCCCTAGTGGGACAGAAACATTGCTGAGTTTGGTGCACCGAGCGAGGGCCCCCGAGCAGCACCAGCAGTGCAATACCAAGTTCCAATCCATCCCTCCCACAAGAAATGGGCTGAAGGATCTGATTCATCTTCAGAGCATGTTACGTGGCAGCAATGGCAAATCCCTCATGTGAAGTCTGCAAGCAGCCATGGGGCTTCTCTTAGTTTATGCAGATTCAGGTCAAGAAAGAACACAGTTTGTTTAAATATACTTCTGTCTCCCACCTCTGGGAGAAGACGAAAGGCCTTATATTGCCCTGAAAATGAGCAGGATCCCAAACACCTTTCAACCCTTGAAAGGATTTATCCATCATAGTCTCAAAAGTAGTGATACAGAAAAGAAAAAGCAAGTTGTTAATAAAATATGGGGAAAACTTAGGAATTTGCTCCCAAAAGCCTATGATAAAAAAACTCCAGCTGAGATTCAAACTCTACATTATATTCCCCAGTGCTCTGCCTCATCTTTCCTTAAATGCATGAGGCACAGGGCTTCTGTCACTTCTTTGGCACGACTGCTTAGACTCTGAGAGGTTTTACTACTCTGAGGAAGCTTTTCCTTCACATTCAGCTTAAATGTGCCATTTCTTGAAGTCATCCCCTTGTCTTTCATACTCTAGCAAGCAGAACAAGTGTAAATTAAATGGAAGACACATGAAATCTTTATAAAGCCCAGTGTTTCCCCTAGCATTAAAGTTCCTTCTCTTTGGAGTGGAAGGGGTCTTCACTCTGTGCTGTATTTTTCCCTATCAGAAAATGAAGAATATAAATTTTCCTCATGACTTGAATTTAGCTTAATCAGCAGCCCCCTGCTGATGTAATTCAACCCAACAAGATTTTTCTTTTTTTTTTTTCCTGGTGAGCTGCTGCCCTTTTTCCCCTCCTCCCACCAATTCAGGCACGGAAAACAAGGGAGGAATTAGACAGACAGAACTTATTATCTATCAAGTTGTAACTTCAGACTGGGCAGGAATAACATTTAAAATACAAAAAGCAAATTTTATCAAGCCTTTTCCTCCCCAGAGACTGACACAAAAATATTCCTTGTTTGTCGCTGAGAATGAACCATTTTTCTCTTTCACTTCTGCTTTCTGTCACATATTTCATTTTGGCTGCCCCTTCTGTCTTTCAGCTAGGGACCTAGGCTGCTAACGCAGAATCACAGATAACTCAACAACAAAATGCCTGTATTATCTTTTTTTTTTTTTTTGTTTTATTTCTAGTCTGCCAGGTAATTGCAATCCTAAAATCTTTTGCATATTTACCACAGAAACATGTCTCTCCTGGAGGATGGGACTGTCATCAGGTAGAATATTTCATTTAATAAGCCTCTTCTGAGGTATAAACTAGGGTTGAGGATTTTTTTGCTCCTTCAGAGCAAAGGACAGGCAGATAAAAATCAGCTGCTGCAGTGGTACACTGTCAAAGTTCCTGTTCCTGTGAAAATTAACTCTTTCTGAGCTCAGAGTTCAGGTAGGCTTTGCCACCCTGAAGTTTAAAGTAGGAAAAGGGTCTGTTATTAACTCATGTTGGCTTTTTGTCCCAGTCCTATCCATGTATGACAGATTTCTTTCCTATTTACAAACAGAGCAACTACCCTGGTTTTCTGTAACCCATCTGATGAGCTGTGGATGCTGCAGGACTGATTGTCATTAAATCAGTCACCAAGAAGGATCGCGTTTTCCCGCTTTGCCTGTTTCACAGAAGTGCAACAACAAAAACATGGTCTGAACATTTCCAAATTCAGCTATTATCTAAAGATAAATTCTGTTTCCCCCCTCCCACTATTTTCCCCCACCCCTGATGTAGCAGAATTGCTTTTCTCAGTCCTTGAGATGTTGACTGAAGCCAACTGGTACCAAAGTGAGGGGCTGAGGAAAACATCTACGGAGAGACTTTGTGTCTTGGAGTCAAGACGGAGAGTGAGGACGGCCTTCCAGGGGTTATGAAAAGAGGCTGCTTTGCTAAAACTGTTCAACATAATGAAGAGGGATATAGCTGGTTCACAGGTTTCATGTCAGGCACGCCTTCACAGAGATCAGAACCCCATCCTAGCACATAACAAAGCACTGTGAGTGGGAATCAACAGACCACACCCAGTCCTCAGTCCAACACCAAATCACTGACAATACTCATTCAGCTCTACCAACAGCTTCCCACATGGCAATAGGTGTTTCCAGCCTGGCCAGGCTGTCTGCTTGCTGGGAGGAGAGTTCACAGGAGCCAGCCAGAATACTCCCATTGACTCTGGCAAACTGCACAGCCTGTGTGAAAACTACTCCCTGACAAAGCATCATCTGCATCCACACAGTTTTCCTGTGGGTCAATCTCATTCTTGTAAAATCCCTGTATTCACATATGAGTAAAGACTGGAAGACATATTTGAAATATAGATTGATTGTTTAGGTTAAAGTAATACTGACACCAAGAACCTACATGCATTTACTTGGAATAGAAATGTGGACTCTCCAGAGACGTCCTCTCATCTGGAAACATTCCCAAAGAGAAGAGAGGTGAAAGGCTTTCCAAATTGGAACTGGAAAACTCTATTTTTACAACACTTTTTAACTATTTACAAATTTACAATGGTTTTCAATGCAAGTAAACTCCAAGGGGTTAGGACACCATTTTTTCCTATCACCAGCAAGCCATTCTAAGACCCATCTTTAGGACGGGTTTAGGATTAAGGGATGACTTTCATTCATTTACCTGAATGTAGCAAAATTCCCACAGGTAAAATACATCTAGTTATGTTACATGAGCCCAGTCTCTTACCTGTAATATCTGGATTGAAGGTAGGTAGAACACACAGCTTTAGATACATGGCTAGCTGAACCAAAGTCTATGACCTTGACCCTATATGGCTGTCGGGATGGGTCTACCAACATGATGTTCTCTGGTTTGAGATCAGCATGAATCAGTCCCAGGCTTTTCAGCTTCATTAGGGCAGTTGCTACCTGCTGGAGAATTGGTCGAATGTACTTAAGGGGCAAGGGACTGAATTTATTTTGTTTTAGGAAATCATAGAGGTTCTGCTCCAACATTTCAAAGACCAAGCATGTGTGATTCTTGTGCTGGAAGCACTCGTAAGCACGGACAAAGTTGTAGTCATCCGCACTTTCCGTGCTCAGCCGAGCCAGGATGCTCACTTCAATCTGGCCTTGCCGGGCATAGGAAGGGTGGTTTTTTAGGATCTTGATAGCCACAATCTCATTAGTGCCACGTTTCCAGCATTTGACTACTTGTCCGAAGGTTCCACGGCCAAGAAACTCTAACACTTCGTACGTGTTGGTCATGGAACAGAGCACCTCATGTTGCACCAGCTGGTAATCCCCTTCGCTGTTGGAGCCACTGTTTTTGGAGGTGGCTGTGGAAGTGGTGGCGGTGGCTACAGTGGCCCCACTGGCATTGTTCTGAATCATTGGTGGATGCTCCTCGATAATCTGCACGCTGCTTGTGTTCTCAATCTCCTCACTCTTGCGCTTAAGTCCACATTTTTGGTAGGTGTCCAGAAGGCTCACAGTGCTGCGACGCATCAGGTTGTGTGGCCCGCCCAGTGTTTGCCCAGACACTGCAACCACACCAGAAGTGCTGTTGGCAGATGTCACCACGATGTGCCCCGTGCTTGCTGGGAAGATGATGGTCTGTTCGTAGGGGATGCTCGGATTGGGGATCTGGAGGGAGGCGTTGACGGCTGCTGCGGCGGCTGCTTGGGAGGACTGCACGTTCTTGCTCTGGCTGTAGACTTTGCTGTGTGTGCCGTACCCAGTCATATCCCAGTTTGAACTCGGCTCCACTTTCAGTTTCTTCACGCTACAGAAGGCACTTGACTGAAGGGTATGAGGAGAGAAAACTTGCACATGCGAGGCCATACCTGCAATACAACATCAGAGTGAAACCACAGTGTCAGGATGCCATCCCCAGCTTTTTTCATTTGCTCAGTGGCAGGAAAGGGAAATGGGACACAGGCTTCAGACACAGCACAGACACACACATGCAAAAATCACATTCTTCCAGAAATATGTATTCAACAGAAATTAAATACTGTGCTCTAAATAAATCACTACCTCTGATTGAACTATACTAACAACATTCAAGATTTCTGCTCTCTTGCTCTCCCCCTTCTCATTTTTAATAACAGGAATGTACATGTTATTTTTACCTCCTCTGTCTAAAGAGACTCCTATTCCCATTGTCTCCAGGAATATATCTAGCTCTCTGGAAGAACTCATGTCAAATACTGCAAAGTATTCTGACTACAGAAGCCAAATTTCAAATCCTCAGGCTCATCCTGTATTAAGCCCTTTGGTGGATCTGACTTAAGCCATAAAACCACTGTGTAGCTTCTGGCCTGCAGAGAGTCAAGATGGGACCAGGAGATGATACACTGTGACAAAATGGAGGTGCACAGACAAAGTTGAGGAGCCGGGGCAGAAGAAGAGGATGTTTCAGATTGCTTGCCAAGTCTGCGTGTGGGAATCGTGCACAATGCTGGTCTGTGCTCAGGGACAGTGGAGATAGGAGTTACACAACATGAGCTTTACTGTGTGCTCAGTTCTCCCAGATTTATAAAATTGTGTTCACCTATTCTTATTCACAGTGACAACACCATCACTGGAAAACTGATCCCCTGCAATTTAACAGCATTGTTAATGAAGCAACGTACATATTAGCATGTGGCAGAATTAGCTCTTAATATAACTTTACTTTTAAAGAAAAGACAAAACCCTATTTTAATGCAAGCTTCTTTGGCTCCAGGAGAGTTAATGATCTTCTAAATCTTTATTTAAAAAAACTAAACACCAAAGAACAACCCCACAAACTTCATAATCGAGGCGAAAATACAGTATCACTGAGACAGACTTACTGAAGGACTCTGAGTAATATTCCACTGTCACAGAAAATGTGTCTATTCAGAAAAAAAGATGTGGTCCACAGAAAAGGGGACATCTAAGTCCTTACTTGCTGCCAGCTTTCCCTGCCCAGGGTACGGATAGTACCACTGGGGCAAAGGTACTGTGAAGAACACAAATCCATGGGGATTCTTAGGGAAGGAGTGAGCACCTGACAAGAGTTAGAGCAGAAAGGCACAGCCTCCTTCACCTTTCTATCTGTCGTCAGTGTTTCTTTTTAATAAACCAGAATGACTAGGGAAGGAAAAGACAATGTGCTGAGCTGGCACCATTGCTGAATTATTAAGCACAAACATAACCTTGACTTGTTTTCAACTTTAAAAAGTTAAAAGCTGAATAAATACTTCAATAACAAAACCACAACAAAATCCGCAATGCACATGGATGACTTCTTCCTTTGGAGGACTGACAGTATCTGACACTCAGCTCTCCTCCAGACCATTTTCTGGAGCTCATATAGGCTCACACACATGCATGAACTTACACACTCACATAGAAAAATATGAAGGTTACTCTACACTCACAAAATTCAGTAGCATTGTGAAGCAAACAGACCTAAACACATCCAGTGCCCATTTTCTAGTTAATTCCCAGCTGCCCAAAGCCCAGGAACTACTCAGGAGAGGGGTGCTGTGGCAAGCCAAAACCACCATACATAGCTACTAAGAAGTAACCAGCAAAGCAATCGCTCCAGTTTGCTTCAACACTCCCACCTTCAGCCCTGCCACAGTGACACATTTATGAGGACAAGGCAGACGCAGAAGAAAACCCCCATTGGAACACATGGGGAAACCAACCCTCACCCCTGCTTGAACACGCCGCACAAAACCCCACTGACCCTGCTCTGACAATGAAGCCCTGCAAACCACAGTGTGCTCCCCTCTGCAGATGTGCTCCCTAGCTCTGAGGGGATTTCTGACGCTGTTTGCTGTCATTCCTTTTAACTCCACTCCCCCCTGCCTCTCAACCTCCTTGGCAGCAATTTCCAAGGTCTCTGCAACCGGGTACTCAGACCCCCTCCAGCTCCCTGCCCCTCTAAGTACTTGCTCTCCTCTCTCCTTTCCACAGGGCAGTGCTGCCACGAATGCTGTAGCGTGTGGCATGTGGTGAGCTCGGAGAACCGCAGCAGTATTACTCAACTTGTCATCCTGGACACAAGGATCGTATGTGAGTGAGCCAAAACTGTGTTTGTTCTTCCACTGATTAAGAGGAGTCACAGTGTTCCTTCTAGTACAGTACCAACCTGCCTGGAGAGAGTGGGGTTGGTTTGATGTATGTTTTCCCCCTGGACGCGAATAATGTAACAGATGTAATTGGTAACATATTGTGGACCTAGCAGAGGTGTAATTTATAGCTTTATGGCTTTCATTCCATGGTGTGCTTGAGCAATCTCTCTTCGTACAAAATAAAAAGGGAAAAACTGACTGACGCAGAACAAGACGAGATGTTCTTCTCACACACTCCTCTAAAGACAACACGAAACGACCAAGGCACCCCAAATTAAAGTCAAGGATGTGAAGTGCAGCAGCTGCAACTTTCTCAGTGCCAATGTAAAAATCAGGATAATCGCCACCATTAAGGGACAGACTTTCAACTGGTGCAAACTGGCAGTACTCCAGTTGACATCAGCTGACGCTAAAAACAAGGTCAGCAGTCACTCAACACTGTCAATGTCAGATGGCTGCCTGTGCCCATTGGTGAAACGAGTTGTTGTTAGGGACTGGTTTCCACATCAACAACCAGCCCCTTGCTGTCTCTGAAACACTGCTGGCAGCCTCAGCAGGGGAACAGGAATAGGGGATAAAATCACTGACCCACACTGGTACCCCAAAAACGGAGTGTGTGGAGGAAGTAGTGCTTTCTTGCGGATAAAGGGAGGACTTCAGACTCTTGCTGCCACTTCCACTCTCCTCAGAGGTTATTTCCCATCACAGGAGAGGTATTTTTTTCCCCTAAAAAAAGAACTATGAAATCTTCTTCCTTCCATTCAAAATGATTTTCTCATGTTTGAGGTTTTAGGGGAGAACAATTCAGCGAGTCCTTCAGCATAGTCCGATACTAAGAAATTACAGGCTGATTGACAGCTCAGTGACGGGAAAAAAGGCCTCTGCAGCCAAGTAATTTTTATTGCAAATTTGCCTGTGCAGTTAATGCGAGAAAAACACAACCCTAAATTTCCTAAGGACACAATCAAACTGTGCTGGTGGCATGTTCTTTTTTTCCAAAAGGATCTTTGCTCCATGGCAATAGCAGAAATAGTAATAAATGTGAATAAAAGTTGGATGGTTTGTTACAGGGATCAAATTCCTCATTACAGCCTGTAATATGATTTACAACTTCAGCCTTTTGATTACATAGGCTGACAACAGCTTGCCACCGTGTCCATGAGGCAGCATGCCAGTAGTAATGGGGTGACCCATGCCAGCCAAGCCCAATGACACTGATGCTTCAGAGACAGTGGGGATGCCCTCAGAGAGCGTCCTCACTCCTGGGGTCTTGGAAAGACAAGAGGGGCCACAAGCCATGGAGGGATGGAAAATGTAATGTTTCACTTTGGAAAAGTTCTCTTAAACCCCCACTCCCAGGTCTGACAAGAAACCTCCTGTGCAAGACTGTGCCTTTCATGTCACCTCCCTTCGCTTGCAGGAAGATCCTAGCAGTCACCTTTCCGCTTTCTGCATGGAAGGGCCCAAGGCTGGCACCCAGCTCCTCCTCTTTCTGCTCTCCACCAGGAGCAGAGAGGGTAAGGACACTCAGGTCGAGCAGCTTTGCTCACCGAGCACTCCTGCTCACCTGAAGCCCGGCTCAGCAGCCTCACCTACACCAGCAAAAGCTTTGGCTGGACTAAGGCAAGCGGCAATACCGGCTGAGCTTGGTGCCTGCCTTGGCAGGGGTGCAGGGCAGCCCCCACAGCCTCAGTTAGCCAGCCAGGATGCAGCCAGGACTCTACAACAGTTAAATGCTCATCCTGATGAGTGCAAGTCTAAGTTTTATATCACCCCGAGCATGGTGAGTTTCTGGGCTGGGAGCAGAATCAAGGCTGGGCACCATACATTAAATAAAATTGATGGTTCCTTTCTTTAATAATGAGTTTTAGTGCAGCCATTTAAAGCTCTCACACAACTGACAGTAACTGGATTTAATGGGGCCTTCCCTGTCCTTGATACGACTCACGGTAACTCCCTGTAGCATTGACATGAGCTGAAGTATGTAGCATGCAGCCAGGGGATAATGTTAAAACATCTGGAACAACTTTTATTAAAAGACTTGAGGGTTTTTTTTCCTGAGAACTCCTCCCACGTCAGCTTTCACTTAATAATAATTTAGCAGGTGCTATTTACAATTCAGATGGCCCTCTTCTGCATGCATACACAAATCATGCAGCCGCCTCACTTGTACTTCTAAGAGGTTTCAAGAAAGCAAATGAGGTAAAGCTCCCTATCCACCCACCTCGCCCCAAAGGGCAAAAAATACACTTTGGGACTAAAGAAGGAACAGTTTGCAAGTCACTGATGTTTTCTTCTGCTTTACTCCTAGCACTTACTGTTGATTTATAAGTGTGGCCTTTGTGGTGGCAAGAGACCAAGCCCCTGCCCTGTATTAAGTAGGCAGTAAGACCTTTTGCAGTACCTGCAGAGCTCTGTAACCAGAGGCTGCTTGCTGACGGCCTCCAGAACGACAGTGCCTGCTTGAAAAATACTGTAGAAAGCACATGGCGTGTGTTCAGCATATAAATGATGCACGCAAGACACTACTGAAATAAGTATCTTCCACTTCTCCCCAGAGAGGCACAAGCCAGAAAACCCACATACACACCCAGGTTGAGAAGGCAATGAAAAGGGGATCTGCCAGGTATGGCTAATGTACTGCACCTTCAAAATAGCCATGTCCTCACAGTGGCCTCTGTGTAGCCCTTTTTGAGGCATTGTCCCCCAGTACCACTTGGAATCTCCTTAAAATTTATGTCCCTGGAGGCTATACAAATTCTTTCCCTTGTGCTACTGAATGTTTGGAGACAGCCTCAGAGTGGAGTTCAGACCTCAAGATCCTCAGCTCCTTCCTGTTCCTGGTGAGCAGAAGATGTCAAGGGAGCCTTCATTCCAGGTGAAAATCAACCTGACTTCCTGCTCAGCTTTTCCTGTCCTGCTAGTAGAACTGTCTCATCCTAATTAGTAGTTTTCTAAATGCTTATGTGCTGTGCAGCAGTTCTCAAACATGTCTCAAAGATGGGACAAAGCTCATCCCCAGCACTGCTTCAGACCTGGATTCACACGGCTCCAAGTCGCCATGTTTGATCCACATCTTATGGTCAAACGAAAAAGTGAGACTTCTCAATGCACAGAGTAACCATAAACAAAACCAAATGGACAAAGCCAAGGATCTGCCTCCTTCCCTCTCATTCCCACTCAAAATACACATCCCTGAAGTGCAACGGCCAAAGAACTCTCATCATCATCACCTTCAAACCCCATACCCCCTGCCACCCTGACTGCCCTCCTACATATCCCTCTCCTGCATTTATAGCATCCACAACCCTGCCTACTATTTTATTTTGTGCACCGTGACTTTCCTTTATAGGTATGATAAAAATTATCAACCAGGACTTAGTACTCTTGGGCATGGAGGTGGTGTAGGCAGTTACTCCCTGTCATGGCCTGAGCAGGTTATTTTGGCATGTGGCTCAGGATATTGCTCTCTCTCCTCACAAACCATCTTTACTCCCTTCTTCATCTCCCTTTTAACTCCTTAAATCCAGGGCAACTCATCTGCTGGGTAGTGAAAGCCTTCTCAGCTGACCAGGGCAAAGAGGACAGTTAGGAAAATCTGAGGAGTTCTTCCTCTGAGCCAGTCATGTCCATCTTGTCCCCTTGCCTGAGCATCCAGCTTCACCACACCTGCCTGTGGGCACAGGAAGTGCTGAGATGTGGTAAGGGCTGGCTGGGACTGCTAACCAGCACGTCTGGGAAGCAGGGCAGTTGGCAAGCCCAGGCTCAGTGCCTATGTACCGACGCAGGCTGAAGGCTGGTGAGTTGGAACACACCTGCTTTGCCATGCAGGACATCTTCAGTGTTGAGACAGTGGGAGATGGTTGCTCTCTAGTGCACAGAACCAACGGGGCAGCACTTCTTTTCCTAGGGCTGTGGGATGGAGACTGCAAGATAGGCAGAGCTGCCCACGCTAGGTCCATATGCTCCAGGAAGCATCTCTGCCACCCTCATGAGCAGCTTGGGGGAAAATGGGACTACCCAGAGCCCTGGCACATCCCACACAGACCTATTGGGGCAGCACCACCCTGAGCCTGGCCCTGCCCTGGAGCCTGGACATCTAGGCAGCTCCAATCTCATCTCCCACACTCCCCACACTTGGTGGGTCACTAGACAATGGCATGTGAGCTGTGCAAACCACAAAACCCTAGTAATCTTCTGTAATCTCGAAACATTACGATTCTTATTCATCTTTTTGATGTGGGTTCAGGTGCCCATGAGCCTGAGTAACAAGCTGTGGGCTTCTCTGACACATTCCTGGTTTTACACACATGAAGCAAAATCTCAGGGACAAATACATACATTTGAATACTTTATTACATCTCCATGAAAAATTCTTTCAGGGTCACCTCCATCTCCCACTTGAGTGAATTGCAGTAATGACAAGAGATATTACAGATTTCCTCAGTTAATCATGTGACTAGTTTATGTTTCACATTATAGTTAATTAACTATGCAAGACCTGAGAATGCAGGTAAAATATACCTCACCAGAGGCTGCCTCATCACTTCCCTGTAGATGCAATTGGACCTGACACCAATTTCTAGATCTTGGTGTCAGAAAGTCCAGCAGTCAAGTCCATTCTCCCCTGAACCGGAAGGTAACCCCTTTTTCCTATGGGAAAACCCAGCACAACTAGAATAGTGCAAAACTTCTCTCCAGGATACCTCAATGTCACTGAGTGGAAAGCAAATGAAGGCAGCAGGTGAATACAATATAATAGTCTACAGCCTTGACAAAACAGAGCCAGACCCCAGCAGGTAAACCCCCTTCAGCATATCTGTCAAAGCTGACAGAAAGACTGTCCCTTCTACAGAAATCATGAAATGACACTGCAAATGCTCTACCAAGATGTCAAATGCTCTCCAGACATGAAGTAAGAAACCTGGGAGTCTGCTGTGCCCACATCAGGTCTCTGCAGCTTGAGAAGGCAGATCAATAGCCCTGCCAGATGCACCTTACTGAGCAGTAGTCCTTCGAGCCAGGGAGCGAGGTCAACAGCTCCTGTGACGATTTCTGGAGTTCCAAGAGCAAAATAAGGTGATGAACAACAAAGAGGTAGGGACAGCACTGAAAGCCTTCAAGGTCTGAATGAGAGTGCAAAGAAACTTATGCACAATGTCAGCATAAAGACATTTTAGGAAAGTGGGTGTCAGTGAAGTTAGGAAGAAATTTTAAAACCAAACACTCAGTACTCCCAAGGGCCTCAGAGGAGAAGAAAGTCTGCTTGGGAGTCAAAGATGGGATGAGGAAAAAAGGACAAGAAATCAGACAGGTGGGATTGACAGAAGCCCTGCTTTGAAGATTTATCTTTGGAGGATACTGAATGATGTGTAACAAAATGCTGTGCTGAAGAAATCCCTCTTTCAGATTTCTTGGAGAGAGGCCCAGCAGAGCTGAGGAAAGTGTGGGGTGCCTGGCTGGGGCTGTGCTGCAGGCTGTTGGGGGACCCACAAGCAGCACCACATCTGTGTAAAGAGCAGAAGATTGCGGTAACACCCACAGCACCATTCAAAATGAGGCATGACACACTGAGGCTCGTATAATGCCATGATTAAATGAGCTCCTGAGGTGCTACCAAGGAATGTTTCCCCATCCTGAAGCCAAAATGGAGCCAGATGAGCCTAAAAGCAGTCACTCACATCAGTGTGCCAGGTAGGACTGTTTGGCAACAGCCTATGTGTTCTGGCCACCTTCCTCTCTCCCATATGTCCTCCACAGTCACAAAGTGGAACAAACAGTAACCATGGCATTTCCACAGCACCCAAAGTTTCCTTTGCAGAACTATACAAGACAGTTTCTGCAGTAAATGTGAAACTGGCCACAGTTTGCCTTGTAGTCCAGTTTAATGTCTGTGTGGGTCCCTACATTCGACCTCCAAACAGGTCTATAAGGCAGGAGCTTCTAGGTTCCCACAAGTTCCATCTCTGATTGCTACTTGCTAACAGAGTTGCATCCTGAAAGCGGAACTGAAAAAAAGAAGGATCTGCTTTCCAGGCAGCATGGCTTAGGTCACATTTGTTCGTCTTTCAAAAAGGGGTTGACCACACTCCAACTTACAGGGGAAACAGAGGACTTCCTCAATTCCTGATCCCAGATTTCACTGGCCATCCTATACGGTCTCCTCTGTTATCTTAGTTTCTGGGAAGGAGTACCAAACCAAGGCCTCTCAAAAAGGGACCAAAATGAATCAATCAGTTCCCCTTTGCTGCTCTGTCTGTGCCCCCTCAGCCACACAGCACTGGCACAACTCATGGCTTCCCACAACCGCCTAGTAGAAAGGATATTTTGGCTTTTTCCACAATGTCTGCCTCCCCACCTGGATGACTTTCCATCTGTAAATATTAGCTTTGTAATGTCAATGACTCCAACTGGCCTACAAGTGTGGTGGAACCACAGGGAATGGCTGGCCCCTTGCATACCTCACTTATTAGAAGCAACCCTACTTGTGAAGGTAGGACATGGGCAAGGCTTACTGGAGTCTCAGGCTCAGCCTCTCACTCCCACAGGATTTTTTCCTAAGTGTTTCATTTGCAAAGAAGCCATTGCATGACATTCAGCCGTTGCTTTGTTTACGAAATCTGAAACTCAGATCAGGCTCTAGTGGGGCTGAAAAGGTCAGTTTGCCTATTCGCAAAGTCCCTCCCTTCATTTGATATCCATCAGGATACAGACCTATTGGAGAGAAACAAGCCCCTGCTGAGGTCTGGATGGAATACACAGGATTTGGTCTGCAAAGGAAGATGAAGGCACAAGAAGGAAGGCGGGGAAGCTGGGCACGGGGCTCTGTCAAAGCAGAAAATTGAGACAGACTGATTTGTTGACCTCCCAACAGCCACATATCACTTTCAAATATGAATGACCAAACACAAGACTTACAGTGCTCTCAAACATAGAGGACTCTGGAGTGTTTTAGGAGATGAAGAGAAAGAATACTGCAGGTGGATTACCTGACCTTCAGTTTAAGCAGTTAAAACAATTCTGTAAAGAGCCTGTCCTCACATCGGCACACAAAACACCCACCCACAAAGAGTGGGTGTTTCCTTCCTCAAGGAAACATAATGAATTTTTCACCCTGACTTCCAGACTTCATTTTCCTCATCATTTAGGGCTAAGAAAACATCCTCAAAGTTATGGCCAAACAGTCAGAAACCTTTTTTTGGTGTCACCCATGGCTTTTGGTTTGCATTCCAAAGTAGAACCGTAAACCCAGAAACGTATGACATGAAATGGTCCATGAGCTGGGACCAGAAAAGGCACAGTGGACTGACCCAACTAGCCCAAACCAAAGACCATCATGGAGACACAGGGTGTAGGATTTGGGCGTGGACCCATTTTTCCCCCAAAAAAATCTCATTTCTCCCCAAAAAACATGTCTCTCTTGATCCATTCACCTTTGAGACTGGCAAGTAGCTCTCGTATGAGACCACGGCGAAAGGGAGCTGCTGCAGTCTCCATGAGAACATAGTGTGTTGACAGGTTTATCTGTGGAAACCAATGACTCTGTATTTGGGGTTTGCAGTATTTGGGGTTGTACTGACCTCTGTCACACAAAACGCACGCTCGCACTCAGGTACACACAGACATGTAAGTACTTGCATAGCCAGAGGATGACCCACGAAGGCAATGAATCTCATCATCTCCAAAAGAAATGAGTGATGCTGCCCCAAGCAACCCCACAGAAGTGCCTCTGGATGCCTCCCTGGCCCACTGCTGGTTTGCTGCTGTGGCTGGGGGCTGGTGGTGCATGCCTGATCTCACTGTCTTAACAGCCACTGTCTAACAGGAGAGATGCTAAGCGATCAATATGCAGAGAAGAAGCCCTTTTTGGGCCAAGGACAACGTAGGTGATGTATGAAGCTCTTGCTTACACAGAAAGAAAACCTGGCTTAGGCATGGGGATAAACTACATGAAGGATTTCAGAGCCTTGAAGAGTAAACATCCAGAAGCTCAGGAAAGGATATCTACTTGAGAAAGGAGGATATGAAGCCCTTGTGTGTGATGAAGAAGCTCAGGGACACCAGTAACAGCCTACTCCCCCTCAAAGCTCTACAAGAAAAGAAATGAGACCAAGGGAAGTCATTAAGGGAAACAAAACAATAAAAACTTCCACCTGTGTCAGCAAAACTCCCTTTTTACCATCAGTGTCTCCCCCAGGTTTCTCTTTTGTGCCGGATATGATTATTTATTGACATATTTATTTACTCAGCTCTATAGTGCTTAACATCATGGCTGCCAGGCTTCTTGCACTGTAAAAACTAGAGCAAGACAGGAGCGAAGCTAAACCTGGAGATCCAGTATGACACATGCCAAATGCCTTCTGCAGTGCAGCCTGAGGCACGCTGCCACTGTGATGGGCTAGAAAGGGGGACCACACAGCCAGCCTGGCTGTACACACTCCTCTTCAAGCAAGAAAGACCAAGCAAGTGACAGCTTAGGAGAGGTGTACAGTGAAACTCTTGGTGTAACTTTGCTTCAGATCACTCAGTGCTTTTGAGACCCTGAACAGCACCCTGCAGAGACACAGGCCTGCTGAGCAGGCCTCATGCCCTGGAGAGCTGGGCTCAGTCTATGCTGACTGTGAGTAATTGCTTTGTGGCACTCACAGGTATGGCACAGCTGCTGAAACCAAACCTACAGAACCAAAAATCCACTCCAGGAAGGAGAGATGGCTGCAGATGACAGACCAGCTAAAGGGGCTGTCAGGCCTCCTTCTCACTCTTGATCCTACATTTGTGAACTGACATGTCACTTTGCACTTCCAGCAGCAGGCAGCCACTTGCCGCATCCCTTCCATAAGCATCTCTTTGGCACTACTACAACTTTTTTGCAGCCATGTGCTTTCAACCCAGAATACTCAACTCTCTCCTTTTCCTATAGCAATAAAATTTAAGGATTCAGCCTAGACACAGTGGGACAATGAGTTCAGAATCACCAATGTGCTGATGATACCACAGACAACCTGTCCACAGCCACACCTATGCATTTTGACAAAGTTGTAAAGGAAGTCTGGCCAAACGGAATCACAGGGTAAGAAGAGTTTCTGGGAAAATAAGCTCTGTGTGATTTTCTCACAAGGAGCAAATACACCACTGTTTCTGCAGCTTCCAGAAGAAAACAGATTCCATTCAAGTAAAAACTTGTAGTCAAATCACAGCAGCTTTCAATAGGTCTAGGAGAACACTGGGCATCTTAGCTTTGCCATAGTCATAGGAATGACTCGGGAGTAAAACAGCCTTAGACCCATGGTTTTGCTAGAACAATGACAAGACTTCCAGGAAATGATGAGAGGGGGAAACTGCCATAAAAAACAAAAAACAGCCAGGGGAATTTAGCACCAAAAGCCTTGTGAACTTTCATCATATATTATGCACTCAAAACTCACTGAGAGCTTTCCAGCATCCATATGGATATAAAGTAAGAAGAGACTGAAAACTAGATTCAGCAGAAGCACAATAACTGGGTAAAGAATTTCAAAGGGAAGCAGCAAGTTTACACCCTGTATAAATGCCCAATTAATTCAGTGTTGGCAGTACTCTTTTGTGGACATAGTCCTTGGTTTTGGTAATTTTTCATATCTGAAAATAGCCATGCTTCCCTCTTTAGTCCTTTCTGGGCTCATGGGAGACTGAAATGAGTCACCAGAGGACCAGCTGAGTCATGCAGCCAAATCTTGGAAAGCAATACAAAATTGGTCATCACATCCACAACTAAAACGTGGATGACGGCAGCACTCCTAGCAACCAACCGTGCATTAGGCAGAAAGGGTTGGAGACCACTGACACTATGAGCCATTAATTGAAGCCAGGCAGAAGAATGCCTTAAATGAAACTAGGACAACACAAAACAAGTGCTGACAAACATGGCTGGAAAGTGGCCCAGTGGAAAAGGAGCTGGGGGTGCTGGTCAACAGCCGGCTGAGCATGAGCCAGCGTGTGCCCAGGTGGCCAAGAAGGCCAAGGCATCCAGATCAGAAATAGTGTGGGCCTAGCAGAACTAGAGAAGTGACTGCCCCCTGTACTTGGCACTGATGAGGCTGCACCTCAAATCTTATATTCAGTTCTGGGCCCTCACTACAAGAAGGACATTGAGGTGCTGGAACACATCCAGAAAAGGGAAATAGAGCCACTGAAGGATCCAGACAGTAACTCCTATGAGGAGCAGCTGAGGGAGCTGGGGCTGTTTAGTCTGGAGAAGAAGAGGCTCAGGGAAGACCTTATCACTCTCTAAAACTACCTGGAAGAAGGCTGTAGCAAGGAGGGGGTCAGTCTCCTCTCCCAGAATACTAGCAATAGGACAAGAGGAAATGGCCTCAAGTTGTGCCAGGGAAGGTTCAGGTTGGACATCAGGAAGAATACTTTCACTGAACAAGTGGTCAAGCATTGCAATGGGCTGCCCAGGGAGGTGGTGGAATCACCATCCCTAGAAGCATTCAAGAAATGATTGGACACGTCACTTAGTGCTGTGGTTTAGTTGACATGTTGGTGTTCATCCAAGGCTGGACTTCATGATCTTAGAAGTCTCTTCCAACCTTAATGATTCTTTGACTGCTGGTTCTGCAACTGACACAAAGCCCTTCTCCATTCAGCTTCCCCATCCCATCCCCATTGCATTAAGAAAAAGGGATGGCCATCTCCATCTTCCAGATCATGGGATATTTCTAGCCCATTTTACAACTTCTATGAACCAAAGTCCCAATTCATTCAATTCCTTTAGAGTATCATCAAATCTTAACAGGACCTATTTTGACATGCAATCTCACTGAGAAGTAAATAACTATGACCTTTTATGAGCACAGGTCTGTATTTCATTTTTATGTCTATTATCTTCAGAACAAAAGGAAGTGGGGTAAGTGCTTTTGGGTACAGAAAATGTATTTACCAAGCAGGTTTTTTATGGTGATTACAAAAGTTTAATGAGTGAATTCAGGACAGTGGAGGACTGACAGACCTGTCCTGAGGAGTTGGGCATGTTGTGGGCAGATGCAGTGCATGCTCCCTTGCCCCACACATCACTTGGACAGCACACCACAACCTTGTATTTGGGCACTGAACAAATGATGCTCATCCCGACCAACTCCCCAGCCCTCTCAAACCTGTTGTCAATCAACACGCACCATCATGCATGTTGCTGGCACCTGAATGGGCTAGAAGTGCCAAGTGGGACCTTGGTCCTACAAAACATTACTCTCAGACATGAAAAGATATGTATTTATTCCAGCACCTACAAAATCAGCATCCCGCAACGCTAAGCTCACCTTGATCCCCTTTACGGAAATCTGGCAAAAATGGGAAACAAAATGTAGCTGAGTGATCAAACCATTGAGGGCCACAGAAAGCCCTAGTATTAACTATTATGGAAATACTCACAAAGGAGACAAACGAGATTTGGCTCTGCAACAAAACAAACAGTTGGTAGATCTCTATGGTAAACGCCTGTTCTCTCTGTGCTGTCATGGAAAAGCAACACTGACCTGCAAGGGCTGGGTCTCATTGCACAGCTGCTCAGGGAAACCTGCCTCGGCACTGCTCGCTGTCACCCTGTGAGCCTCGGGCCACGAGCTACCACCGAGCCAAGTGTGGAGGACTCCGAAGCAGCAGGGGGCTATGGGGACAGCACGTGTGGCAGATCAACAGTGCAAATCCCTCTGTGGCTCACCCAGAAAACCTGCTGGCTGGAGGCTCCCGATGATGCTCCTGCCACCTGCCCCAAGCATCAGCAAATGGTGCTCAGGGACTACCCACGAGACGGTACCGAACAGGTTTGCGTGAAACTGCTCAGAATTTCCCAACTAATGATGTCACTCCTGTTTTGCCTTGGTCCTTCCCTCCTGCTCATCCCTGGGTTACATCAGGGCCATGATGTATTCACCTTGCTGTGCCTCTGCTCCCAGCCCTCTGCACCTTCACTCCTATTTCCTTTGCCAAAAAAAAAAAAAAAACAATTGAAAAAAAAAAAGAGCTGAAAGGTTCAGGTGGGCATCAGTAAATGGAAATGAAGAACCCCACAACAGAGTAATGCTTAAGCCTCAGAAAAGACAGATGTCAAACAGAAGCAGGTGTAACTGGAGTAAACCGGTGTAAAAACAGGTTTAAGTGAAATTCAAGTACAAAGGTTCAAGAGCTATTAAAGTGCCTAAAATTCATGAGGTTTTGATCCTACAGTTCCTAAAAACTTGTTATTATTTAGTCTTTTAAAGGCTCAGCAGTAGAGACTTCAAGCTGTTCAAATGGAATGATAACTTATTCCACGCTCTGCTGCAGAGGCAGAAAATAAATGTGAAACTGGATCCTGACAGCATCATTAGATCCCAAAATTGACCCTCTTGCTTTCTGCTCTGCCTGCTCCAAAGAGCATGCTATTTCTGGAGGAGTTTTAAAAAATAAAGTCCAAGCAAGCGTTCTCATGTCCTCTCCAATTCCCAAGGCGAAGGCGAGCAGCTCTCTTGAGTGGCCCCCCCATGCACATCACCCTCTGGGTCCTGGCACCAACCACGAGCTGTGCAGCAACCGCAGTGTGCAGCTCAGCACACACGAGCTACAATAAACCTGTCAGACTGTGCAAGACATGAATGATATGGACTGTCACAACAGCAGCACAGCGTGTGCAGCCCTGTTAAAACAAACAAACAAACAAACAAACAAACAATCCAAAGACATCCCAAAACACAGATGTAAGTAAACGGCCACTCTCCTGAGGCTGTCAGTACAGTTATGCGACAGGGCTTGCTGGAAAATATCTACCCTCCTGACTTGTGACAATTCAGAAATGCTTCAGAATGGCTGTAGTGAGGTGCCAGGGGAAAGAGACTGACACAGTATCTTCTCACTGGGACACCGGACCCTGACCAAGCAAATGCCTGGGTTACCTGGGATGCTGGAAGTGAGAGAAAACACCTATAGCAAAGGCTACTTTCATCGGTCACCGTGGATGCAGAGGTTGCTCAGGGTCTTTTAGAAAACACATCTCCGAGTGCACTTAGCTGGAGGTGCTGCTTCTCTCACACTGGCAGGGAAGTTACATTGGAGAAACAGCAACACCTTTTCCTGCTTAAGGTTTTCCTGTAGCCCTTGGTACAGCCATGAGACTGAAGTATGGAAATAATGCCACAAGTGAATCTGAGGGGCTTGCATGCTATGTCTACTCTTTGGGGCAGCCTTCAGAGTGGATGACAGCTCCATTAATGATTGCAGACCATCAGGACAGGCTGTTTCAACAACGAACCTGTCACCATAACTAGACTTTGGATGCACATATATTTTTCAATTTATTATTGTGATACGGTCAGCAGGGATATGGATCATTTCACCATTCTGTTTTCCCTCTTGCAATTTAATGATCTCACTGTGTAACCTCTCAAGCCACAGTCCTTCAAACATTTGCAGACATGCTCACCTTCTCATGCCTCACCAGCAACTGCAAGGCTATGAGCCACGAGATGAATTAGGCAGACAAAAGCAAAGGGGAAAGGTGTAAGGCCAGTCTGTTTGCTTTTCCTGGTGGATTTAGTCTGGAGACTTCAGCTTTTCTAGGTCAAGACAGTGTCTGCATCAGAAGATATTCTATAAAATCTTTATTTAACTGTTCCCCTAGGGCAGCTGGCAAGACCCTCACACTACTGGCATGTGGGCCTGTGTTTCAGTTTAAGCATATGAACTGTCTTAACTGACCTCAGCAGGACAACTCACGCATTGAAAGCCCATCACATATGTGGTGGCAGTATCAGGGTATCAGTTTTCTTCCCTTGGTTTTTGAAAGGGGGTTTGTGTAGGACAAAAAAGCAAAAAAACTCCATAAAACTTGAGGATAGAATTCAGGTATCCCAGTGACACATGAATCTAAATTAAACCCCTCTCCCGCACTCTCTCTTTTAAAAAGTAAGTACTTTTCTACTGGTGTATAAACTGTAGTCAACTGTAGTTAAGTGCTGTTAACTGATTGCAAAAGAAATCCTATGGAAGGTAAAGTCTCCACAGGAGGGTAAAGTGTCTGGGGTGTGCCCACCTCAGCAGCACACTCTCAGAAAAACTACATTTGATTTTCTTGCAGATTTTTCCTTCCCTTCTTTCTCCATGATTAGCAATATGCATAGAAAAATACGCTCTCTGCTCTCGACAGAGTGTTTGCTGCTGCTGCTGCACATTCTCCACCTGGAGTGAAAATTCTCCGTTGTCACGGCAGCCAACGGTGATGTCACAGACTGAGTATTGTGACTTCAGCTGGAAAAGGAGCAGTGGGAGAAGATGAACTCTGAAAACAAAGATATTGTTTTGGTGTAAACAGCCTTCACAGAAAAGAGGGGGGAAAAAAAAGAGGGAAGTATATATAAACATATGACAAATACAGTTTTCTCAAAGAAGTATAAATAAACATATGATATAAACAAGAGTTTTCTCTAGGCAAATATCTTAAAGGTCCAACTAAGTACTGAAAGACCTGTCATTTTGTTTCTGTTCTGTTAAGAAATGGGACCCTTTTAACTTTTGAAACAAACATTTTCTATTCTTTTTTAATTTTGTTTTTAATATCTTCACGTCTGGTCATTGTCCCAGAATAAGCAAACAGCATTGCTGCATAAAGAAATAAGTCTCATGAAATAATGTACGGTATGTTTCCAAATGTTTCATAAATCCACAGGCAATGTGCAAATACTGCCTGCATTCCTGTGTGAAGGTGGTTGTTTTTCATATAAGTCACGTATTAATGTAATCTGAAAACAAACTTAACCCCATTCAATCACATCCCCTTCCACCTTTACACTGAAACCCAGAGGTTATAATTACACCTGGGAGCAGGAATAAATCAAAACAAATACTCGTGTTGCCTTGTACTCTTTTTTGGAAAGAAAAGTGATCCCATCTACCCCGCCTTATGTGCTTTGTCTAACTCGGAACCAGGATGGCTGGCAGGCAAACAGGCAAAGAGGTTTTCATGAGGTCAGAAATGAAAATAAGGTCACTTCCAGAGGTCAGAAATGGAGTAACGCATCCTATGTCCTAACATGTACCAGATCTTCAGAGGGGGACTTTATCTTCACTACCTCACCTTCTGCCTCCCAGGACATTTGCAGGCTGTGGCACCCCAGGAGCTCTGCGGAGCAGAGGGGAGGGAGGATGCAGGGACTTTATGGGTTAGACACTTTCCACCCTTTAGCGAGGATTATTTAAAAAGTACCACATCATGACAGTCAACACTTCGCAGTGTGGATGTGGAACACCAGAGGTCAGGGCAACAGACTGATGCATCACTCCAGTGTCTGAGCCCTTTGCTTGCATGGCTTCACACTGTCTTTTGGAGGAGACAAGCCCCTCCCATGGTAACAGCCCCTTTCCTCCAAAATCCCTGCTCCAGGAAAACTTTGTGTTTCCTTTGCTAGGGTTATGGGAGATGGGGCGCTGGTGGTGATCCACACTAACCATAGTACAACCTGGAGGTGCCCAAAGACGCCCACACAAGGGGTTGCCCTGGTGTGCAGACACACACTGCATAAAGCAAGACCAAGGGACTCTGGTCTCCTTGTTCTTTCCTCACTGGACCCTCAGCTGAAGCAGAACCACCTGCTCCACCCCAGCTTCTTCTCCAGGATTTCAACAGAGCTGAGAGATTTCAACTCAGAGTTACACACAGAAAGCTGCTGGCTAAAAGGCATGCTCCTTTTGGAGAAGTCAACAGTAGGGCATGTGAAAGGCATTTGCTATGAAAAGAAATAGAAACAAAAAAAGGGAAAGAGAGAAAGAAAAAGAGAAACTATCGTTGCTTGCTAAAACACAATTGCCTAATGCTTGAACAACTGTAATAACCAGCCAGTGCTGGCAGACTGATGCCTATCCTGACAAACCTTTTTTAAAAATTCACATGCAGAAAAAGTGGAAATACTGGTAGGACTTCAGTTATCAGCTTCTCAGGGGACACCACAAATAATAAGCAGTTCCCTCACAAAAGTACCCTAATGGTATCCTAGCTCTACAAAAAAATTTGTTTGAAATTTTTTTCTGAAATATAAACTTGCCATGCACAGTCAAAATTAAAAAGAAATATAGGGCATTTTTAAGAGAAACTCCATGGGGAAAAGCAACTGTGAAATAGCCAAACATCAATTATGAAAACCCCAGCAAGAAGAGGCTCTTGTGCACGGGCTTCAGGGTTTAGGGATTTCAAGAAAATGTGCATCCTAGTTTTGACTCACAATGTAGGCACAAAATGAGCAACTCTCCTCAACTTATACAGCGTGGTGAGTATATAACCCTTTAAAGTCACTGTGTCTATACAACTTTCTTGCATCTCCCAGCTCATGGCAATCTTTGCTCTCCACTCCCACGTCCCCCACAGCATTGGAGTGACAGGCTTACTCCCATCCTAAGTTAGTGCAGAAGGAACAGCCGATACTACTGAGCCATGGGCAAACTTCTGCTGACGTGTGCACCCCAGCCACCCAGTAGCTTGCTCACTGGTGGCATTATCACGATTTCTACTGCAAACCTTCAACCAAAGCCTCCTCCTCCCCTGCTACTTCCCACAGACAACGCTGAACAGGCTGTGGGCAGCACTACTTCCTTCTACCTGAGGGCAGAACACATATGGGAGGAAAGCAAAATGTAAGAAAGTGAACAAAAGCAGAGGGATTTGGGGATGATTCTGCCTGTGAGTCAGGGCTGGATCATTTTCCCAAGCTTAGAGATGATCGTCTCATTAGTGCATGATTTGGGATTTCCACAGGGCAGGATCCAGGAGAGGGAGCAACCAGAGCAATGAGTACCCAGGGTAAAACCAGGAAATGCCTACCCACAAGACCCACAGAAAAAGCAATGGTGTGATCTTATTCTTCCTTAAAATAACTTGCAAGTCTGTTGGTTTGTGGCATTGCTGTTTAATGGTACAGAGCATTATTACAGAAAAACAGCATAAACCAAACAGTTTTCATAAAGGAAAAAAAGACATCTTGGTTCATTTGCTTTTTTCCTCCACTCCTGCACTTCTATCTCAAGGGTCACACATCCTCCTTCATGGAATGCCTGGATGCAAGGCTTCACCAAGAATTTTTCCTCTCTGATGGCCAATGGCACCAAGCATTTCCCTGTCTCTTTTTCCAGGAGCAACGGCTGTTTATTATTCCTCATGCCCACTCCCCATGACCAAACAACCACACAGAAAACAGAAAAGGTGAAAGCAAGACTATTTAAAGCTGCAAATCAAGAACGCAAGGCTTAGGAAACCTCAGCTTTATGGTTGCCTGTGCAACCTTCGACCCTCTTTCCTGCCTGTGTACCATGGCAGAGCTGTTAATCACATAATCACAGGCTATTTTTCTACGGGACCTCGGCCTCACCCAGTAGAGCAGGATACACAGTGCTCACCTAGCGAGCACCCAGTCCCTATTTCATCTTCTCGGCACTGTTTGAGGTGTGGCCCCAAGCCTTGTTTACCAGGTACCTGCCACGCTCTGCTCTGCAGATGGAATTAGTAATTTACTCATGGCCTTTCCTACAGTACGCATCACTAGAGTAACTGAATGTCTCACAAACATAAAGGAATGTATTTTCACAATGCCCTCTTAAAGTAAGACACTGTATTATCCGTATGTCATGGGCAGGGAACCAAAGCACAGAGGGATTAACGTGAAAAGCTTCCACTAATTTTAAATGCCTAATTGAAACTCTTAGGTACAAATCCTTCAAAGATTTGTTTTGCCTGTTGAGGATGTGGTGACAACCATTTCTTTAAGCCAAGTTTGGGCTGATGCTCTTGGAGACAGAAGAAATGATGCCCCTGACATAAACACCATTCAAATTACTGAGTTGTTAATGTGGAAGCTTGCTTTCTCATTTCTTTGTACATTTGTTATATTTAACATGCATCAAAAAATTCAAGAGAGGTATAAAAGAGCTGTTTTCTAAATACACATTCTGAGGCTGGGATGGAAAATTTCTGCCCAGACAGTTTAAGTTTAGTAAAGTTGTGAACAACTAAAAATGAAGGTCTTAAAATAGGGAAGCTGTTGCATGGCCTCAACAGAAGGTCACTGCCATAACATACACCTTTCTTTCTCTTCTCAGTTGTTGAAGAAATGACACAGGTCAATTGCTACACTAACAGAATCAAGTCAAACCGAAATAAATGCAAACTGTAACTAAAGCTTTATTTCTTATCCTGGTTCTGTTCAGGTAAACAAGATCAATTTATTTTTAACCTTAATGCACAACAAAGTCTTGTTATTCAATTCCAAATAGCAGCTTTTGTTTTGAGAATAAGCCCCACCTTTCCTCCTGCTCTCTCAAAAAGAGAAAGCAAGACTCAGGCACTGAGGCAGCACTGGTCATAAGCTGGATATAGGACAGGCAGATGGACAGTACTCTGATCTAGTGAATCTTACATTGGTATAAACTGATCCCTCCCCTGATTATTTGCAGGGAGATTCACAAATTCCTAAAAAAAAAAAAAATAAAAGCCCATCTGAAAATTTCAGGGGGTGATTTATCTGTGCTAACACCAGGAAAGAAAGACAGACAGACAAAAAGACAGACGGTTGGGGGGGCGTGAATAATTCAACCAACTGCTGGTGCCAGCCTTCTTCAGAGCAATAAAGTAATTTTAGAGACACTTTTGTGGGAGCGTAAAATCCAACCCTGCAACTGTCCACCAAGTGTGTGCAGGACTCGGGACACACACACATGACACTGGATGACACTGTGAGACAATGTGGGAGCTGGCAGAATTGGTTCCTCCATCACCTTGGGAACACGCAAGGACAACCCTGGGATAACTCCCGACAGCTCCTCTTTGCCACCCAAGCTGTATTCCTGGCAAATGATGAACTGTTCCGCCCCTAAACACATTCCACATCCACAGAGAGAGGAACAGACCCAGTTTCTCTGTCCTGCACTGAAAACTCGCACTGTATATCCCTGTTTTTCAGCTAGTGATGTCTCCTGACTGCACTAACATTGACTAATTTAGTATTTTTAATTACAGAGGGATTTAAAGCACTGCACTACAGTGCTCTCTTTTATTATACCCACTGTTTCTGCTGAATCTGGGTACACTCTACATACAAAGTTGCACATTAGACAAATTACACTGTACATTAAGTAAATCTCTCTCTAGAAACAGGATTAGATGGAGAGGCAAATCTTCCTCATTCCTAGTGCATAAATTAATATCTACAAAATCAATATGAAATAAGAGCTCCACATCAATTAATGAAAGAAAAATAGTTTAAACGTACTCCACAATGAAACAAATTTATGTAGGAGATGCATTCCTTTTCTGCTATTTTGCTTAATAAATAAAACAGCTGGTCTGAGGAATCAGGTCAATCAGTGTCTGGAAAAAGCCCCATTAAAGCTGCTATATAACCTAGTTTCTCAAGCTGTGTAAGGCATCCTAATATTGGAGAGGCAGAAGTCCATGCAGAGACAGTTCGGATGGCTCAGCTCCTAGCCCTTCAGGGTCATGGAGGATATTCATCACAGAAGACAGCAGTAAGTGAGGTATCTCGCCAAGATCTAAGGAGATAGGCTCCTTAGACAATGCAATGCATCCAGACCTATACATAAAATAAGGCTAGTAATCCTGGGCACCCAAGATGAGGTCATCCAGCATAAGGAGATGGTAAAGGACCAGATTTTCACATATGCTCAGATCCCCTCAAAGCTAGCCTAGCCCTGCTGCCACAGTAGGTGATAACACCTCTCCTCATGGCACTCAGTGGCTACATGGTTCCATCCCTGCCATGACATGTGGGAGGATGAATCTGGCAGTGCCCAAAGCCACGGGTGTGTTGTGTGGGCACAGAGCCTATTCCAGTGCAGGCAGAAACCTCCAGCACCAGTCCTCCTCCTCCCGCACAGCACACAGCTATTGTCACGACATCCAGGCCCTGGTCACCTCAGAAAATGTAGCCCTTCCTATCTTCAGTAGGTTTAAAAATGTTTTGCAAAGGGTATCACAATCCACATCCTACAGAGATAAAAATGGACTCAGAAGACAGCCAAGTGACTTGCTCAAGCCTCTTAGAGCAAGGCAGCAATGGAATTGGGAAATGAAACCTCCTGGCCCACAGCCCTAGATTTTAGCTTCTTAAATAAAGATTCTCTTTCCTCATTAAAAAACTAAAAACGGGAAGAAGGAATATTCTGTATACAGAATGAACTTCACCCTCAGAGGGCTAATGACCTGATATACTTTTTTTTCCTTCTCACCTCCATTTCCCCTGATAAAGTTACAGTAACTTCAAGGACTATCCTTCTTTACTGGTCTACTTTAACCTAGCATGTCGGCTCAACATCCTTTTCCCAACCATCTGAAGCCAGAGACCATCCTTCCCAGAGAGGAGATTACCTTCTCGCTTTCAGTCTCTCTGGACATCCTTGCAACGTCCTGGACTGAGACTACTCTGCTTTCTGCATCGTGCTGAGGGACTCCAAAGTCCTATCCACTGGTCTCAGCCTGCAGTACATGGCAGCCTGAAAGGGTACCCTGGAGGTAAAACCTGGTTGTTCTCTATTAATTTTTCATTTCAAGAATGGCTCCAGGGAAAGGAGGGAGATATAGGTCAGAGACTTTGGGGGCTGATTAGTAACTCTGTACATCTTCCTTCCTTTTTTTCCTCACTTTTTTTTTTATCTTCCAAATTCAGAAACAGGGTTTTCCCTGTGTATTTCTCATTTACTCCTTGAACATCATCGGCATTAGTCAGCAAACTCCTGCTATTTCCTCCGCAAGCCCCTGATACTTGCAGAGTGACTAACCCACTCTCCACACACACTCTGGCTCCAGAAGTTGCATCTGGGTTGTTTCCTCAAGAAAAATGGGTCTCCACGTTGCACACGTGCAGTTCTCCCTGTGGTCAGAGCCACATAGGCTCCTGCTGCCACGTGGCTGCAAACACCGCGATTTTTTACACACAGACTTGAAGAGCCAGGAGGTGATGGCAGGGCCTGCTTTCAGGTCACTTCTTAACTCATCATCACAGCAGCAGTGTCCCTCAAACTGGGAAGCAGTTAGCTACTGCCCCAAGCACAGGCATGTGGAGAACATAATGGAGAAAGCCTGAAGCCACCTGGCTTCTCTTCACAGCCCTGCCAGTAACCTGGTCTGTCGGGTCACATTGCCTTCAGGGGTCTGCATTAGCCTCTCCTTCCCAGGACCAAGAGCCTCTGCCCTTGTCAAGCGATGTGCAGAAGGCCTCAGCTGGGCTTCTGAGGCACAAATGCCGGGTGAGTGAAAACACAGCTCCTCATGACTCAAAGCCACCACATCAGAGCATGACAGAAGGCTCGTCCTGGCCAGGTGGCCTTTCACAAGATGCCCACTCACAGCCACGCTCACAGAGGACCTCGCATGCGACTCACGCTCACGTAGGCTTACCCACAGACCTGCCCACACTGTGCTCGAATAAACAGCAAGTTTGTTGCATTGACCTTCCCAGGGTGATGCCAAAATTGCACAGACCACTCTCCCCTATGTCCACACGCATAGAGGATGTCTGCCTCCAGGAGAAGGCCATGCCCTCAGGCAATGATAGGTGCTACGTGCTGCCACCCACAATGGGAACAACCATCCAGAGCAGACCATATCGATAAGGATCAGTGGGAAGGCTGGTCAACTTGGTGCTGCGTAAGTTTATTCCCCATTTAACCCTGACACCCCCACCCCAGCACCGACCCCACTCCCACTGCCGTTACCTCCATCTCCATTGTAGGAGAGCCTTCTGCATCACTGTGTAGGGAGGCATGAAAATAAACCACAGGCTCCACTGCCACACTCCCTCCTGGCAGATCTGCTTCTCTCTTCTTAACTGTTTCCAAGTGCCTGGCTGTTTTATAATCCCCACTGAGCATTCCCTTAACTCCTTCCTCACTGAGTCCTTCCACTCTCCCTCGCCTGCTCTCTCCTAAAAGGCAGAAAAATCCAAGGCGAGGTGGGGGGTACAGAAAGCAAAGGAGGGAGCCTGAATCAAAGAAGGAACATCTGAATCAAACTGCATGTACAACAGAACAAGCAAATTAGTCACTTCCCCAGCCTTCTCTTACACAGACAAACTGACTCTTCTATTAAGATATTTCTTTTTTTTTCCCCCATGGATATTTGTGTACCTTATAAGCTTACTTCTTTGCTAATCTCCTCCTGCTTTTTCATACCATGAGGTCATATGCTTCTGCTGGTAGCACAATTTTAAATCACCCAGCAGCTTGCCCTTTGAGGTCTGAACCGAAATTGCTCTCTTCGATCATAAGTAAATATGAGTTGATGGCTTCATGCCCAGTGTCACCACCACCCCATTTATGCATATTGCAAAATTCGAGAAGAATCAAGTGCAGGTATTGCTTCCCAGTGGGAAGGACCTTAGCAATCACTGCAAGAGCTGCGAGAGGGCTGTGCAGAGGAGCTCGGGTAGAGGAACACATCCTCTGAGATGTGGGACACTGCAATTGCCCTAAAGTGAGCTGTCGAGAGCTCCACATGCTATTGGTGGTAAAGGCTGTGCACTGCACGTGTGTTTGCATGCACGGCAGCGAGTGCAGCTGGTAGGGGAAGGAGTTACTTGGCCTGAGACATTTTATGAGACCCACAGGTCAGGGCTATACCTGGATAACTACAACATACTGAAGGTCACTGTGTGCCAAGGTACGCCGGCAGCACAGCGTGGGGTGGGACAAGTACAGCGACCCAGCAGCTTTGGATTTCACAACCATGATTACGTGTAAAGCAGCGTCACAGAACGCTCCGCTGTGTACGCTGCTCCTGGGAGAGGATGAATAAAGAAAGCGGGAGAAAAAAGCATTGGCTTTCACATGTCCCCTCTCAGGTGGGAACACGACACCTGCAGCTGGCTGCTGGTCTTCCCTCAAAGCCTATGGCTGCTTTTCCCAGCGTCTTGAGGTTACCCCTGACAGTTTCCACTCAAAAGTTTGCCAAGGTATCTTTTTCCCTGACAAAATGAGTTATTCTGTTACACAAGGCTGGCCCGCAGGGCTTTTAAAAATGGTTCTGCTGATGTTCAAAGAGAGCAGCTTGCTGTGCAGAGGAGTGGTAGTTAATAGCAGTAGGATCAGCACAAGCTCTTACCCTGCCATCTGCCTTCAGCTCAGCCAGGCCTTCTGCTGAACAGCCAACATGGGCTGGGGCCACTGGAGTGAGCAGCAACTCAATGACATGAAAGACTGCCTGGGTTAGTTGATTAAGAATAAGATTAAGAGCACAGGAATCCTGTACAGTGCTGGTACTGACTCAGTTCAGGGATTTCATGGGGATATTTAAGCCCAGTTTTCCAAAGAAGTCTTTTATTTTGCACAGGTGGGTGTCTGTGTGCCAGCTTAAACAAGCCCCATGAACTGATGATCCCAGAAAGAGGGGTCATCTCTGAAACTGCTATGCTTTCTTCTTCAGTCACCTCCAGTAGAAAACAGGGATAAATAACACTTAACTACCTCACTCCCCTGTAATGTTGAAGATCTTCACACTTACAGAGCTCTGGAGGAAGCACAGGAAAGCCCACTGGACTGGACAGGGATGCCAAGTATGGGTCACGAATCTCTCCTGTTTGTCTTGTGAACTCCTTTTAAGTGCTGGCCACTGCCAGCAGACCCCAGCAGAGGTTGCTCAGCTCTGCTCCTACACATCCAGACTGACAGCTGCCTCAAGAGTTCTCCCTCTTTTTTAATAATAGAAGAGTCACTTAAGGCTTGTGGATGACCTCAAAGTACCAAATTTCCAACTTACCACCACAGTCTGATCCTGCCAGTGCAACCACTTGGTCCCCTTGAGGGATGGTAAGGCCAAAACAGCTCTGTAGACCCAAAACAGAATGCTGAAGTCCCCTCTATTGTCACATTATTTTGTGGAATTATCCTATAGCAATTTAAAGGACTGCTGCCGCTGATGTCCAAACCCAGAAGGACACAGGTGGAGGGAGCAAGAGAAGGGTGCTGGTCTGGAAGGGGGATGGGGGAGCTGGGATGAGCAAGGGCACAACCTGCCTGCTCTGAGAGTGAAAAGAACAGAGAGGCCCCTCCTTTCACAGATGGAGGAAGGAAAAAAGCAGGATGAGCGAAAAGCCTGGACTTAATCATGAAAAACAATAGCTCATCATTTATTTTCATATCCCCTAGCTAATGCTGGCATAATGCTAACAGTGGAATTCTTATGGCATGCATGCCATGCCTGCAAATACCAAGTGAATTACTTCTCAGCTAGGCTATGGGCTATGGCACTGAGCAGCACATTCGTTACAAGCAATTGGATGATGAACAACAGTTCCCAAATTCCTCCTTCACAATGCTACTTGCATTAGTTGTAATTTAATGAGTGAGAGAGAAAGAGAGAGAGAGAAAGTTTTGGCTCAAACCACAGAAATAATACTGCCTGCTGTTGCTTCCCACTGGGTCTTGTATTAACTCACACCACCTTCACCTCCTACTCCTCTACCTCCTCCCTTTTCACACCTATCCTCAGGTGCTAAGAGTGGTGTCATGAAACCCATCAGTATGGCAAGGGAGCATGCAGGAAGCCCCCCAGCACATGAATTCCTTCTGGCTAAAAGGCAGGAGAGGACACAAACCTCTCCCTCTCCTCTGCCGACAGTAAGGGCAGGTCTGGCGGGGTTCCTCCAGCAGCCAGTCTCCGTGTGGACAAGCCTTCAACTCTTCTTTGGTTCCTTCCTCCTAGAGAGTCAGTGCAGGTCAAAGACACTGAACTGGCAGTTCTGGGAACAGAGCACCAAGAGCACACTGCATGACCCATGTTGGTGCAGAGCTCCCATCATGCACCCTTTCCAGCATGGTCCTCCTGCCCGCCCAGAGGGAGCCACAGTGGGGTAGCCCAACCTCATCCCTGCCTTGCAGGCTGTCATAGTTTGTTTGTTGCTCCTTTTAACAATTTTGAGATCTGGTAAGCAGCTAGTAAATGTAAACAAAACCTTTGCTAGGGATAAGGCCTTCAGCAGTATAAATGTGCCATCACTGGTGACCCCCAGCGAATCCGAGAATCACTACCACACTGCCTCCTCATGAGCTCTCGGGCAGATCTGCACCTCCCACATCTTCAGGACATAAATCAAGTCCCTCTTCTTTGCCCCATGGACAAAAAGGATGGCCGCTTCAGAGTAGGGGCATCTTGCAGGTTGCTGCCCTGGAAGGAGCCTAACTGGCCAGCGTCATCTCCCACTCCTGCGGCACCTTGCCACAGAGCCCACACCCCTTCCATGACAGGACATTTATCCACCAGATGACCCTGCATGTAAGGTTCACACCTGAAACATGACCCACTCTGTGAGGTCTCATATGCTGGGCCAGAAGAAAGCTGAGAGGTCTCCGAGTAGCAGACCTACAAGTATGAGACTGCAAAAATCATTACTACTCTCCTGGCGTATCCAGTCTCTTCAGTGTTCCCCACTGACAACACATAAATGACAACCATCCACAGATTCCTACCCTGTGAAGCACCCAAAATACTCCTTATCCCTTATGTACCAAATATAATTTAAAAGCCCCCCACCCGCATTTTGTGGTGTTTTGAAAAAATAAATGCAAACAAAATTTACATGTTTCTGAAACAAAGGTGTAAGTAGGGGAAGGGAAAATGCCCTTAGGATTGGAACCAAATGCATTTGTGCAAATGAGACATAGGATTTACAGTTACCTTCCAGCCTCCAGCATGTGCTACAACCTTAGCTTTGACTTAATCACAATCTGTTTTCTTGTAAAGGTTGATGAACACAAGTGATACTTTCTCTGGCATACTGGATGAAGTCCTGCGGCCCTGACTGGTGGAGGAAGGTGGGCAGCATGCCACAGGATGCTTCCAGGGACATCTGCAGACAGGTCTGGTGTGGGCACACAGATACATGTTATGTGCTTCCCAGCAATACAGCAGGCATGATGCTGGGGGTTATCTTCTTCAGAAGCTATCTGAGCACAGATAAGCCCCTCATCAAAATCCCCTCCCACGCCCAGGTGTAGCATTGCACACTCTGCAGCTTTCCTAAAACTATGGCTGTGCTTTGAGCAGTGAGAGGGCTCCGAAATATATATCTCATGCTAAAGTGACCCTAAGTGAACGCAATAACAGTTCTTACAAATAAATAAACAAGGATCACAGCCGCAAAGAAAAAGGAAGAAACAGCGAGTTTCAGCCTTCTGTGACTACCTGTGTGCTGGGCAGCTCACCCACTCCAGCAGTGTGGGGAGCCAGGCATCTCCCCAAGGGGCATCAGAGGAAAGGGGTCCCTGAGCAGACAGCAAGTGTGGACAGAAAGGGACACAATTACAAGAGGGAGGTGGGGGACTCTCCCAACAGAGGCCCAGTATAGTGGCTATGTGGCCTTTAGGAGCCTGGCACAGGGGTGCTGTTATTTGCTACCAGCCACAGGCTGAGCCTGCTGCCTGCCAGGAGAAGCGATGAGTAGGCTTGGGAAATGAAAAGCACTTATCAGGGCAGAACTATAGGGATGACCATACTTAGACGTATGGAGATGAGCTGGACTGCCAGAACAGGCCTGTTACTGCAACTACTTCTTTGGCCATACACTGCAAACCACAGAGGTCAGAACTGCCAGCCACAATTAATCACATTTACAGATTAAAACCTGACCAAATCCAACGCTTCTGTTGGAACCAAGAAACTCATCTGAAGGTTCCTGGCCCTGCTGGGAATGCAGAGGCTGCCCTGCCCCTTGGTTGCTCTTGTGGCAGGCTGTCACAGCTCAGGAAGGGTGAAGTTCAGCCACAGCACTCAGTGTCACAGTTCAGCTCCCTTTAAGCCTTCAAATTAGAGCTTACATGGGGCTTAAGTGCAGCCTGTCCCAACACAGGGTTGGATTTCACAGCTCTCGTGTGCTGCTGGGTTGCCACCTCCAGCTGAAAAGGGGACGAGTGCTCCACAGGCTGACTGGCAGGCAGCCTGGTGGGCAGTCCATCTGCCCAGACAGCCAGAGCAGGGGATGGGGAGCACCTGCTCCCCACAGCCCTCCCGACATCCCTGGAGGGCAAGGCAGGAGGGTAGAAATCAGCAGGAGAGGCTCCCAATTCCCTTGCCTCAGTTAGCCAAATAACTCCCAATATCCATCTTCTCAGCAAGCATTTCATGGTAGCCACAGTGTTTTACCTATGTGACCATGCCTGTGCTCTTCCTCCCCCACATGCCTGCCGGCCCCCCACAGCTCATCCTGAGCCCCAGGGTGACCACAGAGTCCCCACACTTGCTGGCCCATGGGTTAGGACGTCTGACATGAAGCTTTCAGTTCCCACATGAAGTCAGTATGTTCTTGATGCTCGTGCTACGTCCTCAGCCATGAACACCTTAAGAGGGCTGGTCACCTTCAACCAAGCACAACTGAACGTGACAGGGCTGGGCTGGACAGGGGGTGAGAGAGGGGAAGAGGCTGCCAGGAACAGGAGAAAGAACTCAAAATACCCAAGGAGTATTCCCTTCACAAGCCCTGCAACAACAAGAAGATGAGAACTACCCTAGTACCAACAACAATGAAACAAAAAAACCAGGACCTGCAACTTGCTCCGGCGATGCCAGGTAACAACTGTGGCTAGGAAACATGTTTCCTAGCTCACCATCCCTGTTACCAAAAGCATCTGCATTATTGTAATGGGTGGCAAAAGCATCATCACCTGAAATTATGCCCTCTCCTGCCATTCACTCACATCCCATCTTCTTTTTCCCTCCCACTTTATTTTCTGCAGGCAGTGGCTTTTTGGCAGGAGTCTCAGTGTCTGTTTGCGACAGGGCATGGCAAGGGAAAGCAGACATCTCCTTGCAAAGTACCCTCTTCCTGAAACCCCTTCAACCCTTCCTGGTTGAAAGGAAATGCAAGGATTGATAATGACTCAAGTGCTCCTCTGGGAAACAGCAATGATTTTGGAGGAACATGAAATAACTTTTAAGCCAAGCCCAGTCCTAAACTCCACGCTCTGCAGCTTGAGTTTGCAGTTGAGCAAGAACAAAACCAGGGTTCAGGTGCTGACCAGCAGGGATACTGGAAAAGACACAGTTACTTTACTGAGGTGGTCTCACCTGCATTAGATACATTGTGAGTGATACATGGTAAACACACCTAAAGGGATACAGATTCCCCAGGGGATACTGTATTTGCATACAGAGCCCAACTACACTTCATGACTAAGACAAGACTGAAATAACTGAGGATACAGAGGACAGACTTGAGACACATTAGCAGAGCTGAAGAGATATCCAAGAACTGATCCAGTTGGGCCACCAAAACTTGGCACTGGGAGATGCATGAAAGATGCCTGTCATGCGGCTGTTCTGGATCAGGATGGAGATGAGCTAGTGGATGCAGATTACAGATCACCCTCTGTCAAAATGTCTTGGATGATATTTTTCTCAAGCTTGGACTTCTAGTAACCCTTTTGTTCAGTCTGAAAAGTCACACTGCTTCAAAAATCTCTTCCTGCCTTTTACAGGCAGAGTGGCAGTGTCCCCTCCTGAACACAATGTGATTTACAGTCTTCCACACTCACACTGGCAACACAACCTCTTACGCAGAGACTGCAGACAGCACTCCTGCCAACACATACACTGTCACAGCATTGCTCCACATAAACACCCTGCATTCACCTTGTTTATATTTCCTCCTGTACAGGCTAAGACAGCTCACAAACACACACAAAGCCTAATCTATATTTATAATACATCTCCCTTCTTCATTCCCTGCAGTGGAAAAGAGATCAGGTACAAACAAAATTTGTTGAGAGAACGGTGTAATAGTTCTAAGGAGAATCAGGCCCATGCTGTCTTCCATAGATAAAGAGGATGAAGCCACATACAAACATATGTGCACCCTCCTACACGTGCCTGCAAACATGGAAAGAGTCCCACATATACACACATACACTCTTCCACCTGTATCCTCACATACACTGCTCGATAACAGCATCTGCAGTCCCTTCTGACTCGCACGTGCTTTCAGGCAGCACAGGCTTTTGGAAGGTGCACTTTGGTTACCCAGGTGCTCACAGCCACAGATAAGTGATAAGAAAATGACACTTCAAGAGAAATATTGTCACCATCAATGGGGTATGCTTGTGTCTGGGTCTCACACATCCTTGTCAGGTGGTGCAGCTATTTTAAAATGGGGTTTGCAACCTGTTTCTTATCTCCACCTGCTAAATACACAAATATTCTGATGTTGAAAGAATGCAGAGGGGGAGCTAGGTGGGCAGGCATGTTTCCGGTGGTGCCAGTGATAGTGCTAGAAGAGATGAAGGAATTTATAATTGTACTCATCACTAAATGTGATCCCCACTTCCTTTGCAGGCACATGCCTTGAGGGAATTATGAGGTCCTGTGTTTCTCCATGCTGTCCACAAACTGCCCGTAGCCAAGAGCTGTCCTTTTGTTTCAATTTGGCTTCAGAGTAAAGGCTGAGATCTCTCTTCCCTCTGCAAAAGACCTTGTTCCAAACTTCCCTAGCCTCATCACCCTGAGGCCTGATCATGGAAGCATTTCCCTGCAGGACAACGCCATCAGCCTGCTCTGAAACTGGGGCTAGTGTGCGTTCAGGTGCTGTGCAGGGGAAGCACAACCAACCAGCCCCCTGTGGTCTCTACTGGCTCCCAATAAGCTTCTATGAAGATGACCTAGCTATTCATTCCTGTCAAGGTGTTGTGTGCTCACATATATTTTGTACAAGCCCACCAGCAGTCTGCCCAGACACCAGAAAGCTCCTGTGCACTGCTGTGTTGGGAGCTGGAGGATGGGCATCACCTAATCCCAGCGCTGCTCCACTGCTGACCCAGGGCTCTTCCCGTAATGGAAAGAGCCCCATTACATACTCCCCTAGCCAATTGTACTGCTAAAGCAAGCTGACACATACCTATTACCGCTGTGCTCAGATCCCTCCCCTGCATCCCCCCCTGGGCACTACAGTGCCTCAGCATGGGATCAAAACTGTTTGTAAACGTTAAGGTGCTCAAGTGCACCACCAGAGATTTCCATGTTAGAGACAACCCTACTCTGGGTATTTTAAAGACTAGTTATTTAACTCCCTAGAAATTCTGTCACAAGAGGAAGATTAAAGGTTCCACACACACTATTGGATATCCACTATGAGGATATCCAATAGGGTTTTCTCGGAATTTTTTCTCCAGCTTCTGAAGTCAAACATCTAAATAGGAAAGTAGTAATGATGGCCAGAAATTACCACCGTTTGGAGGCAAAACAGAGACTTGCTGAAAATCCTCACCAAACTATTTGGAATTTGCCAACACTAAGTGCTGCCTAGGAGAAAATAAAACCCCATGCATTTTAACTGGACATTCTTCACCTTCAGCCTATTACTTTAAGCAAACAGATAGCCTTCCTACCAATGTAAGTATGGAGCAATATGGACACTCGCCCTTCTGCAATCCTGCTGCTGTCAGCTCCTGTCAGAGGGACAGCCTGAAGCCATGGAAGAACCATGCAGATGGTCACAAACCAGGCCCCTGGCCCACTACTGACACAGTTCTTCCAGAAACACCACTGTGAAAAGCTAACACTAGGATGAGGCTCAGACCGCCTCCTCCATGACCCTCTCTAGGCAGGCTGGAGCAGTCTAGAGACAACAGTCCCTCCAATATCCATCCTTCTTCTGGGTACTTCTCCCTCTTCTCCCCATGCCACCACCTCTGGCTGATTTGAGCACTTGTTGCAACCTTTCTCAAATACAGGTTGCGCGTTCTCTGGGGCAACACCATGCCACATTTGTCCATCATCTGAAAAATCTGCAGCACAGAGATCTTTGACTTGGGATACCAGCTGCTAGGGGCTATAAATAATCTGTAATTAAAATAAAAGTGAAGCTGTACCACAGGATTGTTGTGCCTCCAAGTTTTCTCCAGACTACTCTCAAGAGACATAGAAGAGCTATCAGAGATAAAACACCAAATCTCAGCCTACTAGGTTTACACAGAGACCCACAAAAATATGTGTCTGTATTGTTCTGACCTCCAGATCTTTTTTTTTCCTTCACATTTTCTTAACCTTTAAAAGGCACATAAGATAAACAGAGGAGAAGCTAGGCAGACAACATCCTCGGAAGAGATGTAGGAATATAATCAAGCCCTCAGACACACGCACACAAACACCATAATTTATCTCTTCCTCCTCCTGTTTGATATTATCCTCTGTTCTAGTATCATAATCTGTTGCTATGGGAACAGCTATGATGTCACTACAAGAGGTTTATGGATGCCTTGAACAGGAAGGAAAGGTACATGATGATGGGAGAGAAAAAAAACCGCACCTACAAACAGCTGCTAAGCAGGAGACGTTCCAGGAACAGCAAGTGTTAACAGGGAAAAGATAAATACATCAACAGTGCTGGAGTCGTTGCAGACAAAAGCAGAATATAAACCCTGTTTTAAAAATAAAGAATGCTTACAAATTTTGCCTACAAGTAAAAATATTCTGGGAAAGCTAAAAGGACCTTCCTGAAAAAAACAAACTTTCTTTGAAACGTTCTGCAAGTTTTCTGAGACTGGATGTTCTCTGAGTCTTGCTGCTAGAGTCCAAGTCTCCATCAAAGCACTCCATCATCTGCTGCAACATTCCCTTCAGAAGTGTAGCACCCCACCAAGGCAGCTATTAGGTAGGGAGCTTGCTGGCTATCCACCATCCTGTATGCCTTTACGATCTGTAACTAGGAAAAAACCTCATGTCTTCAAGCAAAAATAAATAGAACCATAGAATCACTTAGGTTGAAAATGACCTCTAAGATCAATGAGTCCAACCACTAACCAAACACTGCCAAGTGCACAACCAACCATGCCCCTAAGCACCACAACTATACATCTTTTAAACATGTCCATGGTGACTCCACCACTTCCCTAGGCACCCTGTTTCAGTGCTTGACAATATCTTCCATTAGGAAATTTTTCATAATATCCAATCTACACCTTTCCTGATGCAACCTGAGGCCATTTCCTTTTGTCCTATTGCTTGTTACCTGTGAAAAGAGGTCAACCTCCATCCCACTACAACCTCCTTTTAGGTAGTTATAGAGAGTGTGAGGTCTCTCCTAAGCCTCCTATTCTCCGAGCTAAACAACCTCAGCTCCCTCAGTTGCTCTTCATAAGACCTGTGCATTACATTCTTCAGCAGCTCCATCGCCCTTCTTTGGACACGCACTGGCATCTCAGTGTCTTTCTTGTAGTGCTCCTATGCCTTTAAGATTTGTTTCTTGGAGAATGTCCACCATTCCTGGACTCTTTTGCCCCTCAGGACCGTGTCCCAATGGACTCTGTTGACCAGCCTCCTAAACAGGCCAGTGTCTACCCTACGGAAGTCCAAGGCAGCCATTCTGCTGAGCCCCCTCCTTACTTCTCCAAAAACTGAAAACCAATCACTGTACCCAAAACAGCCTCCGACCACCACATCACCCACAAGTCCTTCTCTGTTCACATAAAACAGGTCCAGCAGGGCGCGTTCCTTTGCTGGCTCACTCACCAGCTGTGTCAGGAAGTTATCTTCCACACATTCCAGGAACCTCCTAGACTGTTTCCTCTCTGCTGTTTCCTCTCTGTGCAGAGACACACTGAATCTACTGGATCACATCCAGTAGCAAATAAACACCCTGACTCCAAACTATAAGAAAAAAGGAGCTTTTCTTGCTCTCTTCACCCAAGAGAAAAACCAAAATCTTACAGACTCACTGCCAAACATACTGACATACCCAACCTGCTACTAGAGAGAATAGTATGTTGAGCCTCATGCTTGAAACATGCCCAGCCTTTGGGCCATGCACATCCGTGTGCAGGATGATGCACATGTGGTTCTCACCCATAAGCACAGGTGTTGATGACTGTGCCTCCATGCTCGTACCTGTTTTGGTCACCTGGACTGATGGTGAGAGTAGAGCAGACAGGACGATGGAGAGGGTGGGGCAGTCACACATGCCCTTAAAGGCATCATGTGTAGGCTAAGGGAAAATTCAGTATGCACCTCCTGATGGGGAGGAGAAGGGAGGATGGCAGATCAGATTCATCCGGCATAGACACCGCCGTCATGGGAAGGGCAATGGCGGCGAGGGAGGAAACCACAAGGATCTCAGATCAATGGAAAGTGCTGGTGTTTCAGATAACCTCTGTCCCATCAGAATTTCTTGAGTGTGGTGAGCAGGATCAGAGATCTTAAGGGAATGCCACAGCATCAGTTTTGCCTCTAGTCTCAGCTCCAGACGGGGGGAATCCCCAGGCAGACACTCTGTTTTGCCTGTATTAAGATATAGGTGGCATTTCCTGTCCTTGCTCACTTTCCTGTCCAAAGACGTTATAAACAACTGCCGAGAAAAAACCTGGGAGAGACTGAAGTCAGTAAGGGCAGTTGCAAAAACAGTCCAAGATGGGATCTTCAGCATTTCACTCAATTTTCTGTTCCTGCCAGATTTGGCTGTGACAGCCCCAGCCCCCGTACTTCTCAGGGATCACTTCTCTCTCCTGTTACAGTCACTTACTCTCACCTTTCTTTTCCACCTCTCTCTCTCATCCTCTTCTCTCTTGTTCCTAACCTACTGCCTTACTCCACCTCAATCTTCAGCCCACCCTTCCCTTCCCTGAAGGAACCCCTGTCAGAAATGTTCAGGAAAACCCACACATTGTGATTTCCTCTCCCCAAAGAGCTCAGCCAATTCCTACGATCCATGCTCCCGGGTCTTCACTGCAGGAAATGCAAACCCTTTGGGGTGGGAACTATCTGCCCCTTCATGTCAATACCATGCCTTGTGCAGTAAGCTCCTGTTTTTGTTTGGCACTGGCACCACTACAGCAAATACAACTGTTATTAGGAATACTTCAAAAGCACGAGAGTAAAAGAATAGGAGGTGTAAAACAATGCAAAGTGTTTTGTGTTTTCCAGTTTCTTTTATATTTGTGGGCAAGGTTCTGTTTCTATTTTTTATGAAACAATCTCTTCTGTGTTTTCTATTTGAGACAAGAGTGGAAAACAAAGCTGATCTTGGTGAAGAAACAGAGATTGTGCTTTTTAAATTGGCAGGTGACAGCAAGCAGGATTGCAAAATAAGAATTCAAAACAATCCTGACAAATTGAAGGGTACAGGATGAAATTCAAATGGGACAGATACGAAAATCATACACTTAGGTAGGAAAGCCTAGCTCCATAAACAGAGAATAGAAAACGGCTCATGAGGCATCAGACCTCTTGGACAGGATCTCGTAGCCACGGCACATCACAAGCTGCACACAGATGAACAATGTCATGGTGCAAAAGTTAAACCAAACAGGAGCACTGCCTGTAGGAGATGGAAGGAATGCTTCTGCTCTACTTGGTCAACACAGGATCCAACATACAGCACTGTGCTCTAGCAATGCCATTGAAAGGAGAGGTGGACTAGCTGAAGGGAGCACAGAGAAACGGGAGGATGGTCAGAGCTGAAGGGAACAGGACACAGGAGAAAGAGCTGAAGAATGTGTTTGAGATATGATTCAGCCGAAGGAACACAAAGTCAAGGACAGACATGACAAAGACAAAGGAATAGTTTTCCCACACCCACTGTTAAAAGGACAAGGAATCAGAGCAAGCAAAGCAGAGCAGTTAATGAGGAGGTAAAATCTTTTCAGTGACAAAGCAAAGGGCAGTGATGACAGCCTGGGCAGGTTGTGCACCCCATACATGGGAAATATGCTGGACAAGCCTGTTAGGGAACATGCTGGATGGGCATTTAATATCCTGCTTTGAAACACTTTTTGAAATCTTTCCTATGCCCACTTCCTACAATTTCAATGATATTGGTGAGAGGTAAGTTTCTCTGGCATTTCAGCATAACCCACAGACCAAGATAAACCTGTCAGTCTCTAGAACAGAAAGAGATGTCAGTCTGCAGGGTACTGCTGTGTAACACCATTGTTCCAGTTCTTGCTAATACCTTTAAGGATTAAAAGTCATAATGAACGGGGAAGACAGCTGCCTTCAGAGTTTCCCAAGTATCTCTGGTAAATACCACTGCCTTGAGGACTGACCTTTCCCACTTTTCAGGGTAGGAGCTGTCTGTGACTGCTCTTACTTCATCCCTCCAGAGACAGATGTCAGCACAGGCCCTGGAAGGTGAGCAGGACAGAGAACACGTAAATAGAGTGAGCTTCAGCTTCTCCAACCAAACGCCCCATTGAGGGGTAATGCTGAAGAAAACCAAGGGAGCAAACTATGCCATCCTTCACTCAGCATGAAACTCCCTCTCCCTCCAGAACACAACACAGACAGGCTAAAGCTGGCCATGGGGAGACGGTGCTTCTCCTTGCGTAGCTCTGCAGGTTTCAGTGACTGTGGCTGTTGCTGACCTATATCAGAATCGAGCCCAGGAGCAGCTCAAGGGGTTCACATCTTGAGATTGTTTGCCTCCCACTGGCTATTCTGTACACATCCTGTAAATAAGCAGAAGACTGTTCCTTGGCATCATTCTGTCAGCAGCTTGATCAGACAGCCACTCTTTATATAGCACCTTGAACATACACAACATTGTATAAACATGCACTATTACAGCTTATTGTTACTTCCATTCAATAAATAAATCCTAATGTTACGGCTTTTTAACTGTTTTAGTCCTGAATCTGGACTCTGGAAGGTATTTTGAAATATGGTGATGCCTTTGCCAGCCTACGGAGATAGAGGCTGCTCCTTCCCTCACGTACGTGGCCAGGTCTGAGAAGAACTGGTTTTACTATCAAAATTACCCAACTCAGAAGGCTACCTGAATTCAGGAGTGGTCCCAAAATACATGCACTTGTGCTTTCCTGAGGATGGACCTCAGTTGCTGACATGGCCAAGTGAGGGAGGACTCAGGTGTGCTCTGTGCTGTTAATAGGGGGGGAAGCATTAACATGCCTCTACTCTTCCAGCACGACAAACAGAAAAGTTGCTAAATGTCCTATCTGAACTGAAATTATCACCTGGGTTTATTTTTAAAACAAAAGCTGAACTCTGTACTGCAAGGGGGAATAGTTTAAAAAGAGAAGGCCTCCCGTTAAACACCTAGGTCTGTATTAGGGTATGTAAACAGCTGGAGAAACAACCTTTTCTCTAAATCGCGTTTAATTCTCACTTCTTGTTATCCACCAGTTATCCTTCTAAAAGCAAGAAAAAGCCCTCTCACATTTAGAGGGTAGAGATTTCCTAGTAAGGGTGAGGAAACAACCTCATTTTTATAAATGGACTGATTAAGCTATAGAGGCCATGAGTCAGAAAGGTACTTCAGCGTGTGGCCAGCTTTAAAGACATAAACAATCCTAATGAAGTCACCAGCACTGAATGTGAGCTTAAATTTAGGCACAGACCTTAAAATATCTTCTTAAATTGGGATCAGAGAGGAAAAGGGTGGAACTTTAAAAAAAAAACAAAAACAAAAACAAAACAGTCTCAGCCTACCTATCCACTACAGACACAGAGATGACGACATCATAATAGCTGTTAGCCCACCACTGAATGCCTTTGCAAACTCTCCTCACAAAGTCCAAAGGTAGCGCTATCACAGTTGCCTCAATTCCTACAGCTGAAAGAACTTGTCTAATCTGCCTCATACTGGTGTCTCAGCCTGGTCCAAGCAGAAGGTGACTGCACTTCCTCTTGACCTCACCATCTGGCAGCACTGCTCTAACACCATCACCTGGGACCCACTTGCTGAGGTCCACAATCAGGACAGCGATTTACCTCCAAGCCCGGGTCACTAATCCTTCCATGATTTGACTTCCCAACTTTCTTCCTGACCAAATATCCACATACTTTTACACACCATTGCTGTAATGTGGTCAAAATTGAGCCTTATTCATTTAGCCACCCATATCTACCTACGGATATGCAGTCTAACTTCTCAAGACTGACCTAAGTTCAAAAGCCTCACAAGCATCAAGGAGGTCTCTGGGCTGTCCCTCATCAGTTGAAGACCTACACTGAACAGGGTGCGTGCATACCCAGTTTGGGTGAAACCGCATCCAGTGGTTTCAAAGCACCATGTGAAACTGAGCAGTAAATAACAACCACTGAGTAAATGGTGAAACTGAGTGATGGGAAAACAAAAATTACTTCATTTTTTAGGCCCGCTGACGTGTCCAGCTGAAGCCACCTGGGTTTTCCCCACCTGTTACAGTCATGAAGAGGAACACAATGCACAAAGTCCAAGGGCCGATGACTATGGCGAGTAACTGTGTTTGCCTCTTTGTCTGCTCACCCTGGGCCCTGGGCCCAGCAGTGCTCTTTCCCCTTCTGAAAATAAAACAGCATTTTTCACCCATTACATCTCAAACTCACTTAATCGCTAGACACAGCAGCACGATAAGAACAATAATTTTAACTGGAGGGGACTTCCTGTTATCCTAGCTATAGCCATATCCTGAGCAAATAAAAACTTAGGCTTTTGGTCCCAGCATTGACACAGCTTAAGTTCTGATTATTATTTCATAAACAGGAAGTGCCTTTGAGTTATAATCTCCCTGCATGAACTTTGGGGTAAAGACCTTTACTCCGCCTCACTGGGGCCACCTCCCTGATGAGCAAGTTTTGTGTGTAATGAGCAAGTTTTATGTGCCTTAAGAGATCTGAGGATGCATTCAAAACCCAGCAGGGCTGGCCTGTTCCTGGCATTAAATGGGACCTGCTCCACGACCAGTCCAGGGTCAGATTTTCAAGCTTTCCCAGCCCCTCGTGTGACAAGCAGAGCATGCAGGCAGGTCCCTGCCTGCGCTGAGCTCCAGCAGCGGCACCGGTGGTGAGGTGCAATTTACAAATATTACCAGATTAATTCCATAAGCCACCCACATAGACAACTACCGATGCGGCTGCTAAAAATACACCGTGAGTTGCAAAAAAGTTGTCAAGAATAAGTAAGGAGCAAAGCAAAGAGGAACAAAACCAAAACAGAGGTAATCACTGTTTAGAAAATAAAGATTAATGCGTATAAATACCTCTCTTTACCCAATTCTGAAGGATGCCAGGTACCAGACACCCAGGAAATCACTGGAGACAACCAGAGGCACCTGCCCTAGGCAAAAATCTACCCACAGCTCAGGCACTGCTGATGTCTAGCAAACCCCCTCTTAAAATTGGGTCTCCCCAGTCCACAGAGCCTGGCTCTATTCTCTGCCCAGTAGAAAATGTCACAGGTGAGGACACAGGCGATGATTTTGCACAGCAAGGGCAACAATGCCCAGAGGAGGGTCCAGAGAACCAGATTCTCGCCTGCCTCAAGCCATTCATCTCCTCTGAAGCCAATACAGCCGCTCCTGACGAAGCTGCATCTCTGGTGCTCAGTAGATGGCAGCCACTAGTTTGCCCCATCTCTGGAGCAGAGGCCATGCAGGATTACACCTGATGAGGTCCACTTCGAATCCCAACACATTTCCTCGTATGGCTCACAAACAAAACCAAAAAACAGGTCAAACATTGTTTGGTGGTGTTACTTCTGTTTTGTTCTACTTGTTATGTTTTTTATGTCCTTCATTTTACTGCTCAGCTCTGCAGCACCCAGAAAAAAAGAAAAAGAAAAAAAAAAGATGAGAAAAATTCAGGAGAGGAGAAGTCAACAGCAAAAACTCCAAATTCTTTAAAACCAATGGGAAAATTCTGCTTGCAGTGTGTGTGGGAGAGGATTTCACACCAGATATTCACTTATTTATCATGCCTCGCCTATTAATATCAGGTGAGGCACCATTCTGCTTCCCAGAACTGGTATTTAAACCAGCTTCTCAGAACAAGCACGGACCACCCTCACCTGCACATCAAGAATGGTGGGTGACTTTGTGCATGTGCTCTGTGTTATCACTCACTTAAATTTCTACTGGAACCATTTCATAAGGCCTTAGAAGGTGTCACATTTCCTCCCAGGGTGCCTTTTCTGTCAAAGAGCCTATGTTCTGAAATCGGTACGGCAGGGATACGGTTTCACCTACCCTCGCCTGCCTTGCGGTGGTGGCGGTGGGCGTGCACGTGTGCCACCGAAACTGCTCGGTCAAGGGCAGGAGCCGAGAAGCAACGCAGTGCTAATCCAACCCCTCGACTCCCGTGTTATCCTCAGTGGCCTGACCGTACCTGATGCTCCAGAGGTGGGCTACAAAGCAGTCTGCTTAGTCTGCTTATGCACAAACCGTGAGACTCGCAAGGGAGGATGGCAGTCCTCGCCTCCTTCCAAGGAGGAAATTGCATCCCCTGCGATAAGTTTTTATCTATGCACTGCAATATTGCAGGGAATTCTAAGGACCTCTCATGGCAACTAGGAGGCGAAAAACAATCATTAACCCCTCCTCCACCTCCCTCGAAGCCATTCAGCAGCAATTTAACCCGCAAACATACTGCATTACAATACAGATAAAACAATCTCTATCAGCCTTTACGCTATCTACCGGCTCCTGCCATTTGAGATATTCACGTATTTCCAGGCTTAAGGCTGCAGAGCCTGGCTGCGGACCCTCCCGTACCGGCTGCGGGGAATTTGTTTTTACAGGTCACTTTCATGGCATTTTTCCCCATCTGCTCCCTTTTCCCAGTCAGGCAGAAGCAGGGGCGCCGCCGAAGTTAGGATGCTCTAAGGCACCGCTAAACTTCC